>NW_019417425.1:33181-47235 GCF_000390285.2 Anoplophora glabripennis | reverse complement strand
GGCGCGGCGGTAGCCGAAGCGGCCAAGGCTTGCCTACAGAGGCGAGCCAGGGCTGTGCGGCAAAACCGTAGTGGGTTCGAATCCCGCACGCGGCAGGAAAATTCTTTCGAATTTTCCTGTCGTACCATGGATGTTTGTGATTGTTAAGGTGGAGGGTAGTGTAAGTTAGCAGGCAAAAAGGGCCAAGCATGGCCTAATTGCTGGTAAGCTTCATTATCTTTACCTTTTTTACAAACTTATTGCATAACATTTCAGGGAAATATAATCAAATCAAAGATAAAATGTTAGAAGTAAGTAAGTACCTATATAAAATTATTTCTGCTTATGCGAAAAAGAGTAAAAAATTAATGAAATATAGGCCTAACACAGTTCCCGCTGGGTTTTCTACAATTCTTAATATCATTACTTGAAGCGGCTATCTAATTTATCGAAAAATACAAAGTCTTCTCAGAATATCAGCATTGCTCTTATATGCCTAAATCGACAAGTACAGCTGTGCTCTCTATCATAAAATTGTTCAATATATTGAAGAAGGAAAGTCATCTATTGATATATTTTGTGATATCAATAGGGCATTCGATTGCGTCAATCATAATAAATTGCTTTCAATACAAAATTGCTACGGTATACGAGGAGTGGTTAATAAATGTGAATTTTTTTTTCAAAGTCCATCTTATGTATTCAAATGACAAAATAAATGTTGAACGTTTGAACAAAAGGTACTCCTCAGGGGTCTATATTAAATCGGAATCTTTTTTACTACTACACACGATAATTGCATATATTTTTTATTGAAACAGACCTTTCTGTTTTTAATAAATTGTTGATAAATTATTGTCAGTGAAAGGCTATATTATTTTAATCTACTTCTACTAATGTATTAAATTCTCCAACGTTTCTTTGTGGTCTGCAAGCAAAGTGTTCCTGGCAGTTTTGGGTCCCAAATAAATAATTTATGGGCCTACTTTTTTAATTAACGTCGCCGTTTTTAAAATTTGCGAACTTATTTAAATGAAAAGGGTATGCTTGTTTGTTATCCATACAACAAATCATTTTGGAGATAAACACATTTAATCGTAATAGGTACTAATAATTACCTGAAAATAACAATTTGTTCTTTATGTAGCAAATAATAGCGTTTACTTATTTTGATGCACAAATGAGTAATTTTTGTTTTCATATATTTGTTACTATTAGATGTCGAAAATAATAAATTTGGTGCCTTCATTATTGAATGCGTTTTTCTCGAAAACGGTTCGTTATGTCAATATTAAATAAGTACACCATGTTTATTTAAAATTATAAGAAAACATTAATGTAAATTAGAAAAGCTAGCGACGGCGCTCTGCTTCTGAACCCCCAAAGAACCTATCAATAAATTGAAGACATTAGTAGAAACAGCATCAAATAGCAGTCTCCGACGCCACTCATGTATTATACAGGGATAACACATCATTATTAGTTAATAATTCAGACAAATCCTTAAACCAATGCTCTGCTAAAAGATACTACGTGGTATGAATTTCAATAACCTAGGGGGAAAACTCAACTAATAAATACGCTGGAGTAATTGTAACTGCGAATGATACAGACATATTAAACTAGTAAAACAGAAATAAAGTTCCTGGGAATAACAATTGATGAATTTAATGAACTGGAGAACGCATTATAGTACTCCGTTGATACTGACATTAAATTATTTTGTTATATACTAAAAGATCTAAATATCTAGATGTCTTGACAGTTACAACAATTAATTATTATTTATCATAATCAGTCTAGTTCAAGATTGAGGTACGGGATCGTTTCCTGGGAAATTCCACCTTACCACCCGAGGTTTAATCGACCAAAAATTTTGAGGTATACAGTGGTCCCTGCACTATTGTAAACTTTATTATTGTTGATTTTTCGAGAAAAGTTATTCTTGTTAAATAGTGTTGATTATTTTGGGTAGCCATGGGCAGCAATCAAAAATGTTATAAAACATACAGGGCGTCCAAAATATTTCAAAATGTGAAATTTTCTCTAAGCAAAGTAGGTACCTTTAATTTTTGTTTCCGTTAAAAATTGTATTTAACAACCGTAATTTTTAACTATCTTACATACCATATGATTATCATGGTTATTTCCTTGTTAAGGTCAAATTTAACATATTTATTTTTATTAACTGACCACCGAATAATTTTTATCAATAATGCTAACCCTGGAGCAACAAATTTATCCTGTGCAATGTTATGGAATCGGTAATGTTTCATACCGATATGCAATATAAATTTTTAATGAAAAGTATCCAAGTGTAACTGTAACTCGTAGAGCACAGTTCGCAAGATAATTATAAAATTCGATACCACAGGTGCTGTAAAGAATATTAAAAAGATAAAAAAGATAATGATCCTGTTACTACTCTCCAAAGACAATCCAAAGATATCACTCAGGAAAAGATCATAAAACATAGATATTAGCAGATCTCATATTCAAAGAATACAATAAAATCTATCCATTCAAACAAGTGTTTAATCATAAATTGCTTGATGGGGATGATGGTCGTCGTTTAGACTTTTGTTTAACAATGAGCGACAAACTGATTGAAAACATATTCTTTCATCACAATATTCACATTGTTGACGTGTCGAGAGACATATTACTCTTTTCAAAAACTCGAAAACTTTCAGTTACTTCTGAAGAAGAGATCGATTTGTCTCTCGAAACGTCAAGAAATCTAAACCAGCAACGTTGCAACCAACCCGGGAATTGTTCTACGAAGGTATTTTTATATTATATTAAATTTAAAATAAAAGTTTACTTAATTTTTACAATTTCTGTCTGGTTCAAATAAGATAATTTAAAAATCGCGTGTTGTTATTTGTAAAATGTGATTGTTCTTCTTTTTTTACTAAACCCCTTAAGCATTTCTTGAGTTTTCGAACAACAATTTGAATTTTTTGGACGCCCTGTATGTTTTATTACATATGCTCATGGCTTCCCAAGATAAGCAAAAATTTTTATCAAGAATAACATTTTCTCGAAAAATCAACAATAAAAAAGTTTACAAGAGTGCGGTCCGTCATCTGGAGACGCACTGTATAGATGTAATATCGATCGAACAGTCACATAAGCAATATTTTTCAAGTTTTATATTTTAATCCTTGAGTCTGCTTGTATTTTTAATTGCGTGTGTTAGTATACAGTGAGCGGCAAAAGTATGGAATATAATTATTTAAAAAACAGATGTTCGTTATTTGAAGAATTTCTCGGACCCGTCGAATTATATTTTTAGTTGCGCGTTTAGTTTCTTAAGCAATTTTCATTGATACAGGGTGGCCCAAAAACAAGTTATGAAATCAAGGTCAACTTTTTTAAATGGAAACCCCACTTTTTTGTATTTTTATTTAATTCTGCATGGAATTCTGATCATTTTTTATGTAACATAACCTATACTTACCTTTAACCGTTTTCGAGATAATGGCGACTGAATAAAGAATATGGAAAATTTTCAAAAATTACCTTGAGATTTACCCTGCTGGTTTTAAAATAAAACCACGTTTACTTTTCCATCTTAGATTTGTATAGTTCACATAAAGTTGTTTCAAATCAGAAAAATCTATAAGAAATAAGTGGTTCGGTGATTTATTTTGATCATTAGGACGCAATGACTTGAATGTAAAAAATATAAGTGAGGTATTTAGGTATAATTTAATTAAAAACGCATAATTTTCTTGTATAAAATATGATTTTGTTAAATGTCGCTATTTAATTACGAGCCAGAAAAACACGCATTGTAGCCGTCGTCAAGCAACTAAATATTAAATAGGTAACGTCAGAGTCAGTTGAAACTGATGTACGTTGTTCACTACTATTATTTTTTATTATTTAGGACAGTGCAATTACTTAACTAGATGGCGCATCTAAGGGAAACTCAGCGGATAGAAATTCTAATTTATTTGGGACACGGTGACAAAGCCAGAACACAACAAGAAGTGTGTGGTATATTCAATAACAAGTATCCAGATCATTGTTGTTGTTGAAAAAAGTTGGCCTTGATTTCATCACTTTTTTTTGGGCCACCCTGTATAAATGAAAATTACTTCAGAAAATGCGCAACTAAAAATATAATTCGACGGGTCCGAGCGATATTTCAAATAACGAACATCTGATTTTTAAATAAATATATTCCATACTTTTGCCGCTCACTGTATATTTTTGACAATAATACTAACAATAAAAAGAATAATATTTTATTTTTACATAAAATGTACATTACAGAAACAATCAACAGATTAAAAATTGTATGTTCCTTTTTATAAACACGAGATATCTTCCGAGTCACCTTTGTATTTAGTTTTAAATGTTTCAAAAAATACCTTGTGACAAAAGAGAACAAACAGTTAATAAATATTAAGAATATTTTGTCTTTAAGGATAATAAAGATGATAGTGCAAACTTTTATATGACACAAATTAAATTCTGAGGCTAGTTTGAAATAATTGTTTGTTTAAATATTGTTTCATATTTACTGAAGGACATAATGATCAGATTTAGATTACACATTTTTTAAAAACAAAACATAGACTTCTTTTCTATAGAAATTTAAATTGATTTTAAAAATTATTAACTTTTTAATACCAAACTGTGCTCAAGAAATAGTTCCTTTCTCGTTTAAATGCGCGAATATTTTATATCAAATTCAATACCAAGGAATTGTAATATTTTCCACTCACCAAATTTCAGAAGCGCAAAGATGAGATTTGCATGAAGATCGCGGACCTTATAGCGCGAGGCACCCCTACGTCTGGCTCAACGCGCATTCAGACACCAACTGAAAACCGAACAGCCCTGAAATGGAAAAGGGGCGACGTAAAGCGTCTGTTCAACCATCGGAGCTGCCCATGGAAGCTTCATTTAAGTAAATTCAATTTCCTTTTCACATACAATTATTGTCCCCCAGGAAATATGGAGATGCTATCACCCGGGGTGTATTATGATTAGTGGAAAATGGTACTAGAGTGCCGGATTTGATAGTTAATATAGGTGCGTGAATATGTGACAGCTTGCTGGTAGGAAAGTTCACGAACAGGGTTTAATTTCTTCAGAAAATCGGTTGAAACATTAAATTCAAAAAGTTCTTGTGACTCCTGACAGATGATGGGATTATTTGTTTGTTAAATATTTTCAGAAAATGTTCTTCTTAAAACACAATTTCAGTTCAGGCCGGAAAAATCGATGTGTATAACCTATTTCATAATATTCAATAATAGTCCAATTAAATAAGCCTTTAAATCGAAATTTTGGTCAACTTGCCTGAATTTTTGATATGAGTTAGTTTGAGTTATATTATAACAATAAGTGACAGTAATTTTTTGTTCAACCCCCGGCCAAGGGTGAAAAAAGATAAAACAAAGAGGTTTTTCAAGATAACTCAAAAGGGGTAAGGGCTAGAAAAGAAAGTTTCTCGTGAAAGTTGTAAAGCATACAATAATTTTACATAAAAATGGCCTCTTGACTTTTTCTATTACTATTAAAATTAACAAAGTTAGGGAGCCTATAGTTAAGGGAATATTTCAGAAATTTAAAAAATCATAACACGCAATTGTCAATGAATTTTGTAATTTTTTTTTCAATCTACCTACTCTAAAAAATGTAACCTTCCTTTTCAGATAAATAGATATATCTTTTAATTTTTAATAAGAAAGTTATATCAATTTCAAATTTAATCGTTAATTTTAATGATTTAACAGAACTAAAACAATTTTTTTTCTATACTATTCGATTGATTATTTGATGATTTTATAATAAAAAGTTGCCTTCGAAATTTTATTTACGTTTGTTTTTTAGACAAATACAAATTTATTTACCTTTTTATCTTTTGAATTTTATTTAACTCCTATGACACTGCCAGGACAACGACAAAAAATCACGTTCGCTTTGACGCACTCATGGTACCGAAGTCGTGGACATAATATGCCTATGACAAAGATAGATTATTTCGTTCGCTATTGTCAATGCGCGTGTGTCATTAAACGTGTGTTTCATTAAATTATTGTATGCTCAATATCCATTGTTAATCTCAAAAAGATACATATTAATAATGACTCATATTTTTTGATGACTAAATTTTGTAAAAGCTCGATATTTTTACTCATTCTTTTATAATGTAAAACATGTGGAAATTTATTTATTAATACTTGTAAACTTTGAATTATAATAATAACATAGTGACAACAATAACATAAAATATATATCATAATTTCCTGTCCAAAACATTACGAGAACAAGACATTTTCTTACAAGGAAACTACCCCAACTCCGATTTTCAAGATTTTTATATATGTTGTAGAACATAAATAATTAAGAGACACGTATTTTTTTATCGGCGGAAAAACATATTTACGGGGTGAAATACACCCTCAAAGTCCGTCCTCCAAAACAGATTTTTCTAAATTTCTGGGGTTCTAATCAATATTTTGAAATGAAACAAAATGGAAATTATTTATTATAAAAAACAAATATTTCGCAAGTGATTCCGTATTTGGGGGTTGCTACCCTTATTTTTTATTTCAGGAAAACTATATTTTTTATTTATAAAAAATCATATTTACTCAAAAAGAATTAAAACTATGATTTATGTAAATGAGGGTTGCTTTCGCTGTACAGCAAGAAATAAACGCTCTCTCAACGGTAATAATAAAGAATTTTATTGAAAACTAAGCTTGTGTAGAAAAAGTAATGTTGACGGTTTGAGGGTGTGCTGGAGAGTGCCTGTGGTTGAAGTCGGTCGTAGGTAGCCTGGTCCTGGCGCCACTCTGCAGGGGCCGTGGTGCGTCCGGCGGCGTTCTTGACGTTGTGCTTTCAAATATGGGTCACTTGCAACATGTGTACCCACAGTAAACAAATTGACAAAATTAAATTGACTTGTTTCGGGGTTTTCGTTAAAAATCTCTGTTTAAGGGGTGAACAACAAATTTGAAATTGTTATAACTTTCTTATTAAAAATTAAAAATATATCTATTTCTCTGAAAAGGAAGGTTACATTTTTTAGAGTAGTCTGAAAAAAAATTACAAAATTCATTCATTTTTCTGCTTGTTATGATTTTTTTAAATTTCTGAAATCTTCCCTTAACTTCTAGCCTCCCTAACTCTGTTAATTTTAATAACACAAGAGAACGTCAAGAGGCCATTTTTATGTAGAATTATTGTATGCTTTACAACTTTCACGAGAAACTTTCTTTTCTAGCCCTTACCCCTTTTGAGTTATCTTGAAAAACCCCTTTGTTTTCTTTTTTCATCCTTGGCCGGGGGTTGAACAAAAAATTACTGTCACTTATTGTTATAACATACCAAAATTTCGATTTAATGGCTTATTTAATTGGACTATAAATCTATTGCTGTGTTAAATGTCGACATCAGGCGATTTTTTCTTACATAACCTGTGATATAACATGTATCGTACACACGCACACGTACACGCGCACACGCACCCGCGCACACGCACCCACGCACACGCGCCCCTGCACACGCACCCACGCACACGCACGCCCCCCCCCCGCGCGCGCACACCCACGCACCCACGCACGCACGCACCACGCACACCCACACGCACACCCACGCACACACACACCCCCCCCCCGCGCGCGCACACCCACGCACCCACGCACGCACGCACCACGCACACCCACACGCACACCCACGCACACACACACATGCACACACCCACGCACACGCACACGCGCACACGCACACCCCCACGCACACACGCACACCCCCACCCACAGACACGCACGCACACACGCACCCGCACGCACGCACGCCCCCACCCGCACACACACACACACACACACCCACACACACACACACACACACGCACAAAATGTGGAACTCCGAGCAAGAGGAGAACATATACATATACATGGACGATACAGACAGCGAAAGACCCTCTCCAAGAGTCTCCGCTTCACCAAAAAACATGACCACTAAAACAGATTTATACGAAGAGCTACTATCACACCCACGCACGCACGCACGCACGCACACACGAGTTCAAGAATATCAATTCGGCATCGTGGTCAAGAATTGAACATTTTAAGAAGTTCTCTATAGCGTATTCTCATGAAAGATTTGCATCTTCATGCTTCATATTCAATTGACTCAAAAGATGAAGTCTACTGACCGCGCAGAGCAGAGAGAGTTCGTTGAATGGATTATGCAACAACAAGTGGATGTTGATTTTTCGAACCCGAAATCATCTTTAGCGACGGGGCTCATTTTTATCTTGATGGCTTCGTTAATCCTCAAAATTATTGCATTTGGGGAGGTTCAGAAAATCTACGAATGATTGTTGAGAAACAAACGCATCTACAGCGTGTCACTGTTGGGTGCGGATTTTGGGCTGGAGGCATCATCGGATCATTATTATTCTTCGAAAATGCTGCTGGTCAGGCAACAATAGTTAATGGTGCTCGCTATTGCGACATGATAATCCAGTTTTTTGTGCCTAAATTGCAAGATATGGATGTAGGCGACATGTGGTTTCAACAAGACGATGCCATACAGTTGGATAAACAATTCAATTACTGCATGAGTCATTTCCTAGTCGTGTAATTTCCGGTTTTAGTGATCAGAGTTGGCCACCCATTTCTTGCGATTTAACGCCGCTGAATTTTTTTCTTTGAGATTTTTTGAAGTCTACGGTTTATGCCAACAAGCCAACGACCACCCACCTCTTGAAGGAGGAAATTGAGCGCTTTATCAAGGATTTTCGACAAACAAGTGCCCATGTACCAGTAAAGCCATGGAGGCCATTTACCCGATATACTATTCCGTACATAACCCTATCCCTATACTGTACAGAATAATATTTATGAATCAATAAAAAAAATACAATTTTTAATTAAAAATCTGTGTTTTCTATCAAATTACTTGTTGCTTGAATTTTGGGATATACTTTAGATCCACCTTTACGAATCCTGGTAGTTTACGTATATTTCTCAAAAGACCTTGACAGAATGGATCACGATATTCGTCTTCATAGATTATCCAATTTTAGTATGCTGATATACTTTAAAAAAAAATTCATCTTACCTTTCTAAAAATCAATTGAAAATTCAAGATTACCTCGGTATGTGTTCATTAATGATATTTGTGATAACCTTCTATCTAATGTTCTTTAATATGCAAATGATTTAAAACTATTTATCTCTGTTATATCAGCTATTGTACTTTAAAATAATCTATCAAGACTAAATAAGTGGTGTTAAACATATTAAAATGTTGTAAGGCATACACAACAAAAATTAAGCCCACTCTTTACGAGTATAATAAATTGTCTTACGTTGCATTGAATTTAAAGATTTGGCTGTAATTTTTATAACCAAATTAACTTTATTCCTCACACGAATTACATTGTATCTAATGCTAATAAAAAAACTTGGATTCATTATTAATCATCTTAAGGAGGTCTCCACAATCCTTCTATTGTATAAGCTTGTTAAGTCAAAACTTGAGTATGCATCTATTATTTCAAACCCAACATATGTTACCCACTCCACTCACTATATGTAGAAATATAAACTATTGAATAATATCAGTGACTATAACAAGAATTATAGTCGCTGATAGATTGCCCTGATATACTTTGACGTATAATATTCAATATTCCATCCTTTCATTCTCGCGTATATTATATTTATCTAGTACATACAGGGTGATTCACAACTAATCCAAAAAGATTTGAGAAAAGATGCGTCATAAAAAATGAAGTTAATATCGTAAAAGATTTTTGTAAAATCCTTACAGTTTCCGAGAAAAAAATTATTGAAGTTGTATCTAGTATTTATAACACGTTATATACACGTTGTGTGCTGTACGCGCTCTCTCCACGCGGCCCCAGGTGATTCCGAATAGTGTTTACATTAGTTTTTCAAGTGTCATCACAGTCACAAATTTATACAGATTTGATGCAGTAATACTCGGATTACTAGTGCCGTAGTTGGGTTAGTTTAAATATTTTATTATACTTAATAAAATTTTGCAAAAAATTTTAATGGTTTTTATAAACTTCTTTGAATATTTTTTTCCTGAATATGTTGCTGAAGGAATAAAATTGGTTTATTTTATAAATCTTAGGTAAGTACAACCATTTATATATTTTTTTTTGAAAAAAATCATGTGAACCGAACGTCTATCTACGACTAGTAAAATAAGTTATCTTGAATAGAAAATTGTAGAAAATTCAAGTGAAAGTAATAAATATTACAATTTTAATGTGTTTTTTATTGTTCTTTATACAGGGTGGGCCACCAGTAACGCCTCGGTCGTTACTGACCAAACGGCAAATGTTATAGAAACCTGTTTAGGTGGGTACGTATAGGTTGATTACGGCTACATTTTAAAAATATTTTGAAATATACAGGGTGTCCAGGAAAAGCGTACCATATCAAAGTTATGTTTTTTTAAATGGAACACCCTGTATTTTACTGCATTTTTGAAAGCACCGTAAAAAAATAGGTGAACTTTATTAAAGGTTCTGCATACCTAGGACTTACAGTTTGTGAGATATTTCAATTTTAGTGAAAATGCAGGCATAGCGTAGAAATTTAATATTAGCAATAAAAAAATAATTTTAAGGAAGCAGCTTTGGAGGGTCTATTTTAGATCCTTGAAGTTATAAATTGTTATATTTGTCGTCACTTAGTATTATACAGGGTGTTCAAAAAACTGCTGAATACTTCTCTCAACTTTAAACAGCAATAACTTGGTTATTTTAAATGGAACACCCAGTATATTTTTACTTTGAGAGTTAGGAAATTTAAAACTCTTTCAAACTGTATATAGGTTTCCTATACCTATCTCCAACGGTATTGGAGATATTTGTGCCGTTTCGTTTTTTATCGATTTTTTTTGTAAGATGTATCCACGTGTCTCTATCGAGGTCTTTACTGAATTGGTTTGGGTTCTTCTTGATGACGTCTCTGTAAATATAAGGAGAAAAATGTGAATGCAAATACATGGCACACCTGCACATTTTTCATATTCAGTGAGAAATTATATAAATCGATAATTAAGTAATAAATGAGTAGGTAAGAATGGTTCATGTCAGTGGCTACCACAGGTGTCCAAACCTCTCGTAATGGACTTCTTTGTTTCGGGCTGTATAAAAATATATCTTGTACACAGTGTTCCACCTACTACTTGCGATGATATGAAGGAAAGGATTAGATATGCATTTGCCACAATCACCCCAAATATTCTAAGGAATGTGAGAATATCATTTGAAGATAGAATAAGATGCTGTATTCAAGAGAATGGTTATCAATTCGAACATCTATTAAAATTTTTCTTTGTTTCTTCTAAAAGTAAAATTTTCTTTAATAAATATTTTTCATGTTCATAAATAATTCAGTTACTTACTACAAACATATTTATACAAAATTAATAACTTTTTATAATTATTCGGCTTATAAAATAATATTTTTTATTAGAAAACTTTTTTGAATATTTTCATGATAATGATAAAAGGAACTTTTACTTTTAGAAAAAACAAAGAAAAATTTTAATTGATGTTCGAATTGATAACCATTCTCCTGAATACAGCATCTTATTCTATCTTCAAATGATATTCTCACGCAAATGCATCTCTAATCCTTCCCTCCAATATCATCGCAAGTAATAGGTGGAACATTGTATACAAGATTTTTTATATAGCTCGCAACAAAGAAGTCCATTACGGTGAGGTCTGGACACCTACGTGGCCACTGACATGCACCATTCCTACTTATCCATTTATTACTAAATTTTCGATTTAAATAATTTCTCACTGAATATGAAAAATTTGCAGGTGCGCCATCTAATTGCATCCTCATTTTTCTCAATATATTTAAAGAGACGTCATCAAGAAGAACCCAAACCAATTCAGTAAAGACCTCGATAAAGACACGTGGATACATCTTAAAAAAAAAATCGATAAAAAACGAAACGGCACAAATATCTCCAATACCGTTAGAGATAGGTATAGGGAACCTATACACAGTTTGAAAGAGTTTTAAATTTCCCAACTCCCAAAGTAAAAATATACTGGGTGTTCCATTTAAAATAACCAAGTTATTGCTGTTTAAAGTTGAGAGAAGTATTCAGCAGTTTTTTGAACACCCTGTATAATACTAAGTGACGACAAATATAACAATTTATAACTTCAAGGATCTAAAATAGACCCTCCAAAGCTGCTTCCTTAAAATTATTTTTTTATTGCTAATATTAAATTTCTACGCTATGCCTGCATTTTCACTAAAATTGAAATATCTCACAAACTGTAAGTCCTAGGTATGCAGAACCTTTAATAAAGTTCACCTATTTTTTTACGGTGCTTTCAAAAATGCAGTAAAATACAGGGTGTTCCATTTAAAAAAACATAACTTTGATATGGTACGCTTTTCCTGGACACCCTATATATTTCAAAATATTTTTAAAATGTAGCCGTAATCAACCTACACATACCCACCTAAACAGGTTTCTGTAACATTTGCCGTTTGGTCACTAGCGACCGAGGCGTTACTGGTGGCCCACAATGTATTTACGTTAACATTTTTTTTACCTAGCCAAAGCTTTCAATATATTTGGAAGATGGTTTAAAGAATTTTCAGCTTAAAGTAAACTACGTGGAAATTTTAATTTTAAGGAGAAGTGGACATTCTCCTCTGGAATCTCCAGGTTGTATTAAAATTTTCATCAACGTTTTGTGTGACGCTACGCCGCTCTTAAAAATAAAGTGTAAACGTAAAATGTATCAAAGCTTCATTACACCACATTCTTTCTTTGTTAAGTGCATTGCCAACTTACGGCTAAATGGGAAAGAGAAGTAATTTTAATTAAAGTATAACGGCTACCTTAGCTTCATGTAATAGATGAAAATTCATTTTTGGTTAAGTGTTAATTAAATTTATTTTAATTAAGGGAATGAGGAAAATAGCAGTCCATGAATTTTAAATTTTCACTTGCAGGTGAAGATGGAATAAAATAAATTAATTCAACCTTTTATGTTAGCTTTTATTTGTGCATGCAAAATGAAAAATTATTTGTTATATTTGGAAAAATATTATCTACAGTGAACGCAATGGCAATTTGAACGCACGTATTCTGTGGTTTGATAGAAAAATAGAAAAGTATCTTAGAATCTAAGAAAGTAGATTTCTTTGACTGATAGTAGAAGTGTTGTTGAAAAAGTAATTATTCCTAATTTAATTTCATTGTTACGTAGGAAAAGATATTGCCTGAAGTTTGTGGTAAAACTTTCATTTTGTTCTTTATTTTTTGGGTATTTTACCATTTGTGAAAAATAATTAAATCCCTTGTGCCAAAAGAATCAGGGTTATGAACATTTTTTTTGCTTAACCAAAAATCTCACACTGACAAATGGAGAAAAATACCTACAAAATAAAAGAACGCATCACTATTGTAACGTCCCTTTGCTCTGTCGCCAAATTTTTGTAACGTACTTTTGTTTACTTGGTTTTGATTTTGCGGTGGTGACGGTTCGGTTCAGACGTTACTTGTGGCCGCCTTCGGTATACTACCAACTCTAAACGGAATCTTAATTCACAATTGCGAATTCTAATTTACTAGATTTATTGACGTCACTGACGTCCCTATTTGGACGCCTAATTTTATGACGACCCTTGACTACTAGTTTATCGGCAGCGGTGGTTGGCAGCCGGCGGTGGTGAGTGACGTCACAGGAACGTACTCCGGTTAAATTAAATCTTTTTGTTCGGTTTTGTCTCGGGCGCCAGTTTGACAATCTTTTACGTAGGGGAAACTCCACGTGAAACCTACCCTCGGTTTAGAGTAAGTACTCGGGATAGCTGCAGTGTGAAGAAAGTTTAAATCCAGGGGTCGGTTATATTTCTCTTACTTTTAATCAACGTAGTTCTCTGAGTGTAGTGTTATTTTCCTTTTAAAACAAACGGACTTATCAGTGTAGGTCACAAAAAGATAGTGCGACTTTTTACTGATCGGAATTTATCAATCTTATCGGTGTTAAGAATGAAGACAAACTGGAAATATAT
>NW_019417425.1:17857-27451 GCF_000390285.2 Anoplophora glabripennis | reverse complement strand
CAGTGTTGCCAGATGGAAATTTCTGTCAACAGTAGAAATGTAGCCAAAAAAACAGGAGATTTCTTTTTTCAACAGGAGATTTTAATAAATATATTTTTTAATAGAGGAACACATGCACAAAATATAGCAAAATATTATATTTATATAATATATAAATGTAGGAGTTCGTTTAATAGTTTGCAATTACATCGGTACGTCACGTGATTTGACAACTGTCAGTTGTCAAAATAAAAAATCCCAGAATCCCGCTGAAGTAAACGAACGAAACGAAACGCCTTCTGTTAGGCCCAGTTCATATAAACGCGAATTGCGGATTTAAAATTTAAATATGTACATGAACTGCAAGATCAGTAAAAGATCTTGCATGAACTCGGCTACAGAAAATATAACAGGACTGAAAATATTAACAAGTGACGAACACAGTGCCGTTAGAGAACAGTGTCGTACTAAAATATTCTTATTCTGAGGTAAATTAGTATAATCAACAGAAGATTTCATAGAGAAACCAGAAGAATAGACATTGAGACTAAAAACAGGAGATCTCATAGTGAAAACAGTAGAACAGGAGAGTGAGAGTGAAAACAGGAGATCTCCTGTTAAAACAGGAGATCTGGTAACACTGCTGTCTTGCCAAAGTTCAAAACGGCCAGACATATACCATAGCAGAACAAGTAAAATAGGAAAATACAATTTGCTTACTTATTCCGGACGGTTGCTTCTGGCGGCTAACTCCTTGGGTCGGATGGCGGTCTCAGGTCGGTCTTCAGGTTCTCGGGGTGGTCCTCGGGCTGGTACTGGAGCTCTTCGAGTTCTGGCAGCGAACTCCTTGGGTCGGGTGGCGGTTTCTGGTCGGTGTTCAGGTCCTTGGGGTGGTCCTCGGGCTGGTGTTGGAGTTCTTCGAGTTCTGGCAGCGAACTGAGGATTTTAGTCCAGGATCGTTGGTTTTATTGCTCTCATCCAATTAAACTAATTAAATAAATAAATGGCCAACGGCCTTGCACAAAACGGAAAATAATACTGGTTCATTACACTATACATGCTGATTCAGTACAAAGAATTTAGGGGCATATCTTTGAGGTGAAAATGAGACTTTTTTTTCCTATAAATGTGGGTCCATAAATGCTTAGTTTTCGATATACAGGGTGTTACAGTTTTTAATTTTTTTCAATTTCTTAGGAATAATTTCCAAACATATTTGAATTGTTTTTTATTCAGATTTCTTCGTGGCTACAAAACAGTACAAACAACGGTATCTATTCCTGGGAGTTTAAGCTATCAAAGGATTTCTATTTGGTTGAATCCATTTTTGGCTTAAACATTCCCCCCAGGCTGAACTGCATATCAGAAAGTGACAAAAAGAAACAAAACAAAGAAATTAATTATACTTAAGTTTAATTATATTTAACTATTAGTTATCTAACTAAAATAAGAGAAAAAATAGGTATGTATGAAGACCATTATAATAAAAATAAAAAATAATGAAAAGTAATAAAAAACATGAAAAAGTACTATTGTAATGTTAAAGGACAGACCTTGGTTACAGGTATCTTATATGTCCCAAACTTGGTCCGCACATCAACCACCCTAATAATATTGTCTCGGCCTCGGTAGACTTTGTCTATAATTCCTAAAGGCCACTGAAGTGGAGATGTATTTTGTTGGTCTAATAAGACTATAGTACCTACTGCAACAGGATTGCTGTCAGTATTCCAGCGTTGTCTTGATTGTAAAGAAGTAATATACTCCAAATGCCACCTTTTCCAAAAATCTTGGACCATACGATCAACCATTTGGAATCTATTTAATAAGTTAATATTCTGATCAGTTTGATCAACAGAGGGATTACGACAAAGAGGAGTTAAGGTCAAGAAATGTGAAGGTGTCAAAGCGACTGGATCTGATGGATCAGAACACATAAAGGTCGGGAGTTAAGCAGACATTCTATTTGTACAAGTAATGTATTAAACTCTTCGTAGGTCAACAATTGATTTTGAATTACTTTATACAAATGAGTTTTCACAGACTTTACATTAGATTCCCATAAACCTCCTATATGAGGAGCAGCAGGTGGAATCAGTTTCCATTGAATCCCTCTACTAGACAATTCTTCGAACATCGTGTCGTTATATTCCGGAGATACAACAAATTTATAGAGGTCATCCAAAATGGCCTTGGCGCCAATAAAATTGGTACCATTATCAGAGTAAATTTCTAAAATTGCTCCCCGCCGAGAAATGAATCTTTTAAAAGCCTGCAAAAAGTTCGATGTGGACAAATCGGTTACAAGCTCAAGATGCAACGCCTTGGTTGACATTTCAAACAAATAAACTTTTATAGGACGAATTCCTCGTTTACGATAAGGGATTATCTGTACAGGACCAGCATAATCACATCCAGTGCGCAAGAACGGTTTGGCTTCCTGTACTCTGCAAGTGGGTAAATTTCCCATAAGAGGAATTTGGGGTTTGGGTTTTAATCTAAAACAAATATTAAAATTCTATATTCTATATCTAACAACACTACGAGCTGCTAAAATCCAGTAACGTAATCTANTGGTTGACATTGCAAACAAATAAACTTTTATAGGACGAATTCCTCGTTTACGATAAGGGATTATCTGTACAGGACCAGCATAATCACATCCAGTGCGCAAGAACGGTTTGGCTTCCTGTACTCTGCAAGTGGGTAAATTTCCCATAAGAGGAATTTGGGGTTTGGGTTTTAATCTAAAACAAATATTAAAATTCTGTCTTCTATATCTAACAACACTACGAGCTGCTAAAATCCAGTAACGTAATCTAAGCAATGAAAGAACTAGATGTGGACCAGTGGGAAGGTTTGATTTATGATAATAATCTATGAGTAATTCAACTAAACATCATTTTTCGGAAGTAAAATAGGGTGCTGAGCTTCAAATTTCAAATTGGCATTCGTTAATCTACCACCTACTCGAATTATGTCATCTTTCAAGAAAGGGCGTAAACATTTTAAAGACGAAGGACAAATACCACGTTGTAAGAGTTCAATTTCAGATTTGAAATGTCGACGTTGAACAATTTTGACTAAAATTAATTCGGCACTTTCTAAATCGGAGACAGAAATGAAAGTTGCAACTGGCAATATTTTGACAAATCTTAGGACATAAACAACAGACCTCAATAGTCTAACCCAACTTGAATGACGAGAGATAAGTGTATAGAATGGATTTTCAGCATCATCTTCAATAACGACTAGTGAAGTGACTTTGGATTCTGGTAAATTTTCTTCTAATGCTACCGTACAAATTGGCCACTCCGATGAATCTAATTGTAACCATGTCGGGCCAGTTTTCCACATAGTATTTGCTATGAATTGAGAAGGTACTAAACCTCTTGATAAGCAATCACTAATATTGTTTTTACCTTGTACATGAAACCATGAATTAGAATCTGTCAATGACTGGATTTGAGATACTCGATTTGAGACAAAAGTTTGTAATTTAGAAGGATTAGTAGCGATCCAATTAAGAGTAACCGTAGAATCAGACAGTGCATAAATACGAGTAATATTTAAGCGAGACTGATAACAATCTACTATAAAATGAAGAAGCTTGGCAAAGAATATGTGCTGCACAAAGCTCTAAACGAGGAATGGAAACAACTTTCATAGGAGAAACTTTAGATTTTGCACAAAGAAGATGTACTTGCGTTTTTTCCGCAGGAGTCTGCCTGACGAATATATACGACAGCTCCGTATGAGGTTAGACAAGCATCAGCAAAACCTACCAGATTTACTGGTTGGTTATCAAAAGTTCCAATATGACGAGGTAATTTAAAATCTGAAAGGAGGGATAATCCTTCCCTAAATTTATCCCAATGTTGGACAATATCAGGAGGACAGGCTTCATCCCAATCTAATTTTTGGATCCAGCAATCCTTGATCAAAAGTTTGGCTAATAATGTGACAGGGGCTAAGAATCGTAAAGGATCGTAACAACGAGCAACAGTCGATAAAATATTACTACAAGGTTTATCGATAAAATCAAATGAAAACGATAAACAATCTGAGCTTGGATGCCATTGCAAACCCAATATTTTAAGAAAATCGGTTTCAAATTGTACCACTTTCGTGGCTCGGTTTTCATCTGGTATCTCTTCTACTAATTTTTGGGAATTGGTAGCCCATTTGACTAACTGAAAACCTCCTCTACGAAATAGTTCAACTAATTGATGATAGAGATCAAGAGCGGATCTATGTGACGAAACACTAGTTACGAGATCATCTACATACATGTCTCTTTTGACAGTTTCTGAAGCTAAAGGCAATGAACTATTCTCATCATCTGCTAACTGACGAACAGTTCGAATAGCTAAAAATGGAGAAGATTTTACTCCAAACGTGACAGTATTTAGTTGATACGTTTCTATCGGATCATCGGGAAAGAATCTCCAAAGTATTCGGTGAAATCTTCGATCATCTTCAAATAAATTTATTTGGCGATACATTTGCCGAATATCTGCTGTAAGAGCTACTAGTAACAACCTAAAATTTAAGAACATTGTGCAGACATCTGACTATAATTTTGGGCGTTTGAATAATAAATCATTTAAAGAGTAAAGAGTGTCAGTCTTACAAGAACCATCGAAAACAATACGAATTGGAGTGGTATTTGAATCAACTTTAAAAATTGCATGATGAGGAATGAAATATTGTT
This sequence comes from Anoplophora glabripennis, assembly GCF_000390285.2. NCBI lineage: Eukaryota > Metazoa > Arthropoda > Insecta > Coleoptera > Cerambycidae > Anoplophora > Anoplophora glabripennis. The sequence goes on along the minus strand of NW_019417425.1, from coordinate 22,758 downwards.
TTATAGAACAATTATTTTCTACTATTTTGGATATGTGACCTTGAACTAAATAATCTCTAATTATTTCTACGTACTTATCTCCTAAAAAATAATTACTATGCAATCGTTTTTCTAAGCACAAAAACCGTCGAAGAGCTACGGAATAAGAATCTCCTAAAAGGGAACTATCTAATTTAAAAGGCAATGCGACGGTGTACCTCCCAGAGGTATCTCGACTATAAGTGGATTGGAACATTTTTTCACATTCTAAAGCATCGTGATCTATTGCAGTTGAGGATGGAATATCTTCAACTTCCCAAAATCGCTGCATTAAGTGTTCGAGGGTAGGTTCTAGAGTAATACAAAAACTGTGAGTGGAAACAGGGGAAGACAATACTGGAGCGGAGCCCATGACTACATAGCGTAACTTTGTTTCCACAGCGACTGGTGTATTTGGGGGTCCTACAACTCGATTACTACCAAGTAAAGTTGCAAATAAATTTGCTCCAAGAATACCATCAATTTTTTGTGGAAAATAAAAGCCATTATCAGCAAGTAATAATGATTTTAAATGTGGTAAAGCATTTAGATGGATGTGAGGGGGGTAGCTGATTTGGGATCTTATCCACGACCAATACATCTAAAGAATATTTGGCAGTGGTGTCAAATTGAGAAATAATAATTATAATATTTGCACATCCATGTACTGAATTACTGGTAGAGCCAAATCCATAGACATCTGAATGGCATGGAGAAAGATGAAGTTTCAACCGACGACTAAATTCTAATGAAAGAAAATTGGCTTGACTGCCACTATCCAGTAGAAAACGGGCTTCATGCAGATTAACAAAACTATCGAGAACGCCCACTTTTGCAGTAGACAACAATACAGTACTATTATTAGGGAAAGTGTTATAATTATTGACATAACAACAATTCACCAATGGAGTGCTTGGATNATAAGAATCTCCTAAAAGGGAACTATCTAATTTAAAAGGCAATGCGACAGTGTACCTCCCAGAGGTATCTCGACTATAAGTGGATTGGAACGTTTTTTCACATTCTAAAGCATCATGATCTATTGCAGTTGAGGATGGAATATCTTCAACTTCCCAAAATCGCTGCACTAAGTGTTCCAGGGTAGGTTCTAGAGTAATACAAAAACTATGAGTGGAAACAGGGGAAGACAGTACTGGAGCGGAGCCCATGACTACATAGCCTAACTTTGTTTCCACAGCGACTGGAGTATTTGGGGGTCCTACAACTCGATTATTACCAAGTAAAGTTGCAAATAAATTTGCTCCAAGAATACCATCAATTTTTTGTGGAAAATAAAAGCCATTATCAGCAAGTAATAATGATTTTAAATGCGGTAAAGCATTTATATTGATGTGAGTAGGGGGTAGCTGATTAGTGATCTTATCCACGACCAATACATCTAAGGAATATTTGGCAGTGGTGTCAAATTGAGAAATAATTATAATATTTGCACATCCATGTACTGAATTACTAGTAGAGCCAAATCCATAGACATCTGAATGACATGGAGAAAGATGAAGTTTCAACCGACGACTAAATTCTAATGAAAGAAAATTGGCTTGACTGCCACTATCCAGTAGAAAACGGGCTTCATGCAGATTAACAAAACTATCGAGAACGCCCACTTTTGCAGTAGACAACAATACAGTACTATTATTAGGGAAAGTGTTATAATTATTGACATAACAACAATTCACCAATGGAGTGCTTGGATAATTACCAGACACCACATTTTCAACAGAGCTGTCAACAGAAGAGGTAGAAGGTACAGCAATTGCACTACCAGGAGAACTTGTCAAAGTAGGTCTATAGTGAGATTTTTCTAAAACAGTAGTAGATGTACCTTGTAAGTGTGATTTGAAATGTAGTAAACTATGATGCCTTTGACGGCAAATTCTGCAAGAATAGTTACTTTTACTATTAACAACTTTATGTGACGATAAACAGTTCAAGCATAAATTATTATTGCGAACGATTTTATAACGATCTTCAGGTGATAGAACAGTTCAAGCATAAATTATTATTGCGAACGATTTTATAACGATCTTCAGGTGATAGTTCTAGAAACTTTGGGCAATGTACAAATGAATGAGTTATTTTTGATTTGTTATAAGAAGTATTAACAGTATGAATATTTTTATTGCTATGAATAGTTGATTTGTTGACAACATTAGTTCTACTACAAATTTTTGTTTGTTCCTTTACAAAAGTAATTATATCATTATAATTTTTGCGTATCAGAAGTTTAGCAGAAGTGTGTTTAGTAATTATTAATTCTAAAAATGACTTATTCGAAAGACGAAAGGGTTGAAATAATTTTTCTCTATTTTAAAAACACTGATAATGCACGCCTTACGGCAAGAATTTTTAATCAGCGCCACCCAAATACACACACCTCCGATGTTTACGTCGCTAGTTTGGTTCAAAAGTTCTGTGAAACAGGATCAGTGGAAATAAAAAACGACAATTTCGAAACCCTGCTAGAAATGAGGCTACCGAAATTGCCGTTCTTGGTCATGTGGAAGCGGATCATAATTTGAGCATTCGTAAGCTATCTGAAATTTCGGGAGTTTCTAGTAAACGTTGTCAACGCATTTTAAAAGCTTATAAATACCACCCTTATAAACTACAATTAGTTCAAGCCCTAAATGAAGACGATCCTGACCGTCGTTTGCAATTTGCGGAAGAGATGACTTACCGATTGGCAAACGATCAAAATTTTTTTATATTCAATCTGTTTTTTCGACGAATGCACTTTTTATTTGAATGGCTTGGTTAATCGTTATAACTGCCGTTATTGGAGTGACACCAATCCGACATTATTTAGAGAGGTACACACTCAACATCCGGAAAAATTTAATGTGTGGGCAGGAATTCTCGGAAATAAGATTATTGGGCCATATTTTCTGCCAGGAAATCTTAATGGGGATATGTACCTTGAACTTTTGAATAACTACATTTATCCAATGATTGTTGAAACTATGGAAAATGATGACAACATTTTAGAAGACAATGTTTGGTTGCAACAAGATGGCGCACCTCCACATTTTACAGTTGCAGTTCGACAGTTTTTAAATGAAAATTTTCCAAATCAATGGATAGGTCGCCGCGGACCTATCGAGTGGCCACCCAGATCACCTGATCTGATACCACTCGATTTCTTTTTATGGGGACATTTAAAGTCTAAAATTTATGCCACTCAGCCGCAGTCTCTAGAACAACTCAGGCGGCGTATCATTGAAGAATGCCACCTAATTACCCCCGAAATTCTTAACAATGTTCGTCGAAATGTTGAACAACGTTTTTATTATTGCATGGAATTGGGGGGCGGACATTTTGAACAATTAATTAAATGATTATGACCAATTCTTTTTCATTATTCAAAATACTTTTTATTTGTAAACAATTTTTACAGTGAAAATAAATTGAAACTTTTTATAGTTTTCCCTTTGGCATTTTGAACAATTAATTAAATGATTAATACAAAATTGTCGTTTATTTCTAAGCATAAGTAATTTTTTTTCAACAACAGATGAACTAAAATTGAAAAAAAATACATTATGACAACCAGAATTAAAAACACTTTTGAATGAGGTGTCTGTCGCCCTAGAATGCCATTTAAGATTCTATAATTGAATGCACCCCCACGAAGGTGATTGTTCTGGCGAGTCTGTATTTAACGCTAAAGTGTGTCCCCCTCGAAAACAAAATGGACGTGTCGCGGCAATTTTAATATTTTGGAACGTAGTTCAAAATAAGCCGGGTGCAAAATTTTCAATGGTACACTCTGTATAAAAAGTTCATATTGATTCTAAAAATTAAAAATATGATTTATGTAAACAAATTGACAAAAATAATTTCTCATTTTAGGGGGCGAACAACCCCCTAGTAATCCCCTAGTGTGCGAAAAATGTCTTTACTTTTTCTCTAATCATACGAATAATTTTTTCTCTTGGTCTAAAACGAATTTAAACAGATGCAAACTACCCCTGATGTTCACCCCCAAAAACAGTAGATATATCCATGGTATCTCGGGTTCTAATAAATATTTTGGAATGAAACAAAATGGAAAGTACCGAATCCGTTTTTGAGGGATGAACATCAGGGATAGTTTGCATCAGTTTAAATCCGTTATAGACCAATAGAAAAATTATTTGTGAAATATCTGTTTTTTTACAAGAAGTAATTTCCAATTCGTTTCATTCCAAAATATTAATTAGAACCCGAGATGTCACATATGAGGGGTAGTTTGCATCCGTTTAAATCCGTTTGAAGCTAATAGAACAAATTATTCGTATGATTAGAGAAAAAGTAAAAACTTTTTATTTTGTAATGTTAATTCTAATCGAATATACATTTTTCGCTCATTAGGGGGTTGTTCGCCCCCTAAAAAGAGAACTTAATTTTACCAATTTGTTTACATAAGTTATATTTTTAATTATTTTTATCAAATAAATATAAATTTTCTATATATAAAAAATGTTTGAAAAATATAGTTTTTTGAAATAAATAATAAGGGTAGCCCCCAAAAACGAAATCACTAATGAAACATCTGTTTCTTTTTAAGTAATTTTGCATGTTGTTTTATTCCAAAATATTGATTATAACCCCAGATATTTAGAAAAAACTGTTTTTAGGGACGAACTTTGAGAATGTATTTCACCGACATATTTAATAATAATAATGCAGAATTATTATAAATACCCGACTCAATAGACAAAAACACATACAACTAAAAGAGTTCTTTTAGGTTATGAAACATGAAACAAATACAACGTAGAGCGCAAATAAGAGGTACCTACGTACAACATAAAATAGCGGCCGTTTACGGCATGTTATTTACAAACGTTATTTCTAACATAACGTTTTAGCGTAAATGGGAT
>NW_019417425.1:10005-17754 GCF_000390285.2 Anoplophora glabripennis | reverse complement strand
CAATGATGTTTTGTCTGAAAACATCTGAAAACAAATTTTGGTGGCTTGGTCAAAGCATACTTATAATGTTTTTATTTTCATTTTCCTATGTTAGCAATAGGAAAAAATGGTATTTACAAAACGTTTATTTACGGAAAAGTGACAAGAGCTAGGAATAAAACGCAAGAGGGTAATTTTGTTTAAAATAAAATGTAGATTACACAAAAATATTAAAAAAATGTTTTTACCAGTGGCGTACCACAATTTTCTTCGAAAAACTTTACGGTGTAATACGTACGCACGCCACTGAGTAACTTACAAAGCCAATCTTTTTCCTGTTACTAGGGGATTATCAAATTAAGCTATGGATAAAATTTCATTCCATTATCTTCTAATGTTCGAAAGTTATTGGAGAAAAACTAAATTTTTTGAATTTTTTTAGCGCCCTGTAGCTTGGAAAAGAAAGCCCGTAGAGCATAAGTTCATATGACAAAAAATTCTTTTTTAAACTAAAGAATCCACTGTTTAATTTATTCCCAACCTTTACGTTACACCCTGTATAAAACCGCTGAGAAAAATATTTCAAAAAAATCCGTCGATTTTTACTTTTAAATTATCGTTTATGTATGTTAAGAAACGTACAGGCTGATTAATTATAATTTCTCTCCTTCCCCAGTTAACTTATTTATTTTTTGGTTTAGGAAAAAAATTTAAATACAAAAGTTATACAGAATAATATAAAGATTCGTTTAAATATTACTGTAAAGTCATATTACTGTAATGTCATAAAAACAATATTTCTAACTTTTACATATTTTATATTTACTATAACTACATAATATAACCACAAAAAAACACAATTCAAACTAAACAAACGTCAATTTCACAGTGTGTAAAAGTTAGTAAAAAATTTAAATACAGTAGATTTTTTAGTGGAAATACCAGAAACAAACGTAACAAACTTCCTTCCTCACCCTGGTCTTCATTCGTCTGGACAAGCTCCATCCCCTCCCTGTTGCGAATCTGGCACTGCACAGCCATGGTAAAAAAACAGGGAGCGAGGTGTATTAGTGATTGACGCAACGAGGTTTTTGTGTAAAAAGCTAGAGAAATCAAACAATAACAAATCCAGTCATATCATTTTATATCAATGTGTAATTCATTTAAAAACAGAAAACGGACCGATACCAGTTGGACAAATGCTATCAAAGAGTCACAATATTAACCAAATAAATTTTTGGTTAAGTGAGTGGATGACAGCTGGATCAGTCCCAAGTACAGTAATTAGCGATCATTTCTTAGCACTGCTTGGTGCAATTGCTAGATGAGGTGAGGTCAACTTATCAACGTATAATATGGAAAACTGTCTTACAGCGCTAACAGCACATCTGAAGTAACAGTCTTCATAGGCATTGATTTTGCCCACACTATGAAACTTGTAAGCAGGTGGGAATGTTTTAAGGGAATTCCAGGACCAGTAAACAAATTTTGTTTTCCTGTGATTATATCAGATTTTCACTTTTTTATTTTTAATCACGGTGACACCGACTTTAGAATTATAAATGGGACACTTTGTATATTATTACATTTTCAAAAACCTTGTGGCAAGAAAAATTCAACGATACCACGTTTGTACAGATTTTCTTGAAAAATAGCAAAAACATTGACAGCTGAATATAAATTATCTATTACTTTCAGGCCTATGTTCAAAACAAAAAAGTGAAAATCTAATTTGATCATAGAGAATCATCTGCAACTGCGGATGTTAGTACAATTCCATACAAACTACATTTCCATAGCGTTAACTGTTTTCGAAACATTTCCCTCTCTAAAACGTCGTGGGCCATCCTGTATTATGTATATTTAAAGAAATAGGGGCTTCTCGGGTGCCCCATTTTAGTTGAATTTGCAAATTAACTTTTCACCAAAAATTAGTAGGTAGGTAATTTGTAAGTATTTGTACGCTATAAGAATTTCTAAGAACCTCGCTAAAAAGTTACATAGTTGTAAAGTAATAAAATATACTTTTAAAATGCACACACAGTAGGTAAATATTATATATAGCTTTCAAGATTTCTATAAAAAATAAACTACAAAAACTCAAATACATTTTTATTAAATGTTTAAAAACAAACATAATAAATATTTATTATAAAATAACAATATAAACAACGAACACAAGAATATAAAAATAAGTATCTACAGGGTGTATATACTCGTACATTATACTGTATACTTTATAGTATGAATATTGTGTAATTCAGAACTTTTACAGATTGATATTTTTTTATGCATATCATTATTTATACATCTCCCATGCACCGTCGTTTCTTCTACATAGACAATAATAATGTCCAATTCCGGCCCTTGTAACAGGTGGGTAGATGCCGATCACGGCGCGCGGCGCGCAAAACGAAACTTTTATTTAAGTTCAATTTTAAGGGTATTTTTCCATTCGTCAGTGTCAATAAAAATTTGATTTGCAAAATTAAGAGTTTAATCCCCCCTTCTAAAGGCCTTTCCACATATCTTTAAACCTGCCATTTTCCTCTTGTAATTCACTTCACTTCACTTTCTCCTTTGCACTTATACACCCTATTCTACTTTCTTTACAATCAATTTTGCCTTATACTTCAAAATATTTCTTATTTTCTAATATTATTTGACCTTTCTAGTGACTACTGAATTCCTTGTGGATCCCACTTTAAATTTGACATTTTTCTGACATATCCTTTTAATTAATCTACAAATTGTCTTTCGATTTTAATATCTTTTATTAACTCTTATTCTACCTTATTTTTTAACTATTTAATCAAACTCTGGCATTTTAACTTTTGTTTGCTATCTACCAATTCTGCATTTTAATTAATTTCAACTATATTTTTCTTATAACATCTTGGCATATGCTCCAATTGACTAACATGATAATCAACTCAATAATAAATTTTGTAATAATCATTTCAANTAATTTTGCCACTTTGCCTTTTACATAACGATTTAAATTTAAATTTTACTTTTATCCCATTAATCTGGTTTCATCTCAATTTCCCAAATTTATTTGCAAATTTTATTGTTATAAGAAAATTTGTCAAATCAATTTTATTATACAAATTACACTCGATCCTCGTAATATGGTTGTAATTGATCCACATTATATATTCCTTTGATTCTTTCTGTGTCTACGTATGTCAATTCGTAGCTATTCGTTCCATTGATGGTATTAACAACGTATGGTCCGTCATATGGTAGCATTAACCTAGCACATCTATATTCCTTTCGATTAGGAACTCTTAATTTTCTCACAACAACCAGATCACCCTTGTTAAATTGTATAGTGTTTGTCTTTTTCCTTGTCATTCGTTTCTGGTATCTTTCTGCCGCTTTCAATAGTCTGTCATTCACTTGCTGTATAAGTCGATCATACTGTATATTTTTGGAAATTGTCCATGGTCTGTCAGGTTGTATGTTTTTAAATATTGTAATGGGATTTTCTTCAGTTACGTTCTTTGGTATATGGTTTATATAATGTTCAACGTCTGTCAAATAGTTTTCCCACTGTGGCTGATCATCATGTACCAGTATACGTAGATATTTCGAAACCTCTTTAACATATCTCTCGGCAGGATTTGCCTTTGGATGCCTTATACTCGTATAATGTGGTCTTGTTTGTATTTGTCTGAAATAATTTGTAAGTCGTGTATTTCTAAAATATGTAGCATTGTCAAGTATGCAATTTTCAAAAGGTCCTTCTTCTTGTCTGTATTTGTCAAGTAGCTGAATAACTGTCTTTGTGTTAGTCTTTCTACACGGATATATTCTTACATACTTAGAAAAATTGTCTACAATGAGGAAAATATGCTTACTACCATTACAGCTAGGTATTAAATTACTTATGAAGTCTATTGCTATTATTTGTCTCGGTCTGTTTGTTCTGATTGATTTTGGTATTCCTTCGTAATGTCTATTTTTTTCTTTTGCTAATTGGCACATATGACACCTTTTAATTATATGTTTCGTAATTTGTCTGTCATATTTATTATAATAATTTTCTCTGAATAATTTCCAAGTTCGATGAATTCCTACATGTCCATAGTTATTGTGTAATTCTCGTACTATTTGTTTTGTCAAGTCTGTAGTTACTGCATATAATTCATTGTCTTTCGTCTGTTTTATGTAAATTGGTTCTTTATATATCAACTTTTCTTTGTCTCTGTCCGTTAAATTCTTTTGATCTAAAATAATTATGTCAAGTGAAAATATTCCATCATTATTGTTTAATAAATTTATTCCTATTTTTATTAGTCATTGGTCATCATTTTGTCTTATGTCCATGCGTGTAAGTGCGTCAGCTAATATGTTGTGTTTCCCTGGTATATACTGTATTTCAAAATCATATTCATTTAGTAGTAATGCCCATCGATGAATACGATTGTTGCCAAATTTATTATTGAGAATTGATGTCAGTGCTTGATTGTCCGTCTGTATTGTAAATCGGTTTCCTAGTAAATAAAATCTCATCTTCGTTATGGTAAATATAATACTAGCTAATTCTATCTCTGAAACGCTATAATTTCGCTCGTGTTTCTTTGTCACTCGAGATGTGAAAGCTATAGGAACTTCAATGTTGTCATGTGTCTGTATTAATACCCCTGCTAGTCTTTGTATAGATGCGTCTGTCCGTATAGTAAATGGTAACTCATAATTTGGATGGTATACTTTCAATTCTTCTACTATTAAATTCTTAATATTTTCAAATGCAATCTCTTGTCTTTCTGTCCACGTCCATTTTATATTTTTCTTTAACAAGTCTATCAACGGTATTTCAAAGTTTGTCAAGTCCGGAATTAGTCGTTTAAAATAATTTATCATGCCCAAAAATCCACGTAACATTTTTAAATTTTGTGGTCTTTTAAATTGTCTAATTATCTGTATTCGGTCTTCGTCCATTTGTATACCAGTATGGTCAATTTTGTATCCTAAGTATATGACTTGTCTTTGATAAAATTGACATTTGTCTATATTTAATTTTAGTCCGTTATCGTCAAGTGCTTTTAATACTGTGTCCAATTGTTCTCTGTGATTCTCAATTGTATCAGAATATATAAGGATGTCATCAATATAATGTAAAACAAATTTATCATATCTATTTAAAATATTATGCAACGCTCTTACTAGTGCTGAGCATGAACTTTGCAAGCCAAACGGAGTTACTTTGAATTGGAAAATTTCCCCATCTATCATGAATCCTGTGTACTTCCTTGATTCACTATCTAAAGGAATAAGCCAAAAGCTGTGTTTTAAATCTAATTTAGTAAATACATTAGCCTTAGTAATTCTACCCAATATAGCATCCACCATTAACGGTGATTCGTACTGAGGAACTGTATATTTATTTATGGTCCTTGCGTCTAAACAAATCCTAATGTCTCCACTTTTCTTTTTAACTATTACCACTGGATTAATGTATGCTGTATTACTTTTTTCTATTATTTCATCTTTCAATAATTTACCTATTTCTTCTCTTACTTTTTCTTTATGCATATATGGTATTGGATACGATTTTGCTTTAAAATTCTTAATATCTTTAACTTCTATTTTATGAATATAACTGCTAGCTACTCTCATCTGATTCGAAACTAATCCTTCATACTTCTTTAACATATCTCTTACCTCTTTATCATAATTATCAATAACATTTATTTTAATATCATTTATATTAAATAATTCTTCATATTCTTCATTATAATAAAATTCATTCTCACTACAAAAATTAACTTCTATCATTTCCCTATCTTTTTCCTTTACAATCATTCCTTGTTCACTATCATTCATATTTATAACTTCATTTATTTCTTTGAAATCTACCCATATATCATTTATGCATAACTTTCTATTTTCATAATCTAATTTAGCTTTGTATTTGTTTAAATAGTCTGATCCTAAGACAATGTCCATGGTCAGGTTAGGTACTATTAAAAGTTGAAATACTAATTTGTGATTATTTAATTCTAAAGTAATATCTAGCATTTTGTTGACATCATACAGTTTTTTATTATTAGGACCTACTAATGTTAATCTATTTACTTTAATTATGTGTTGATTTAAATTTTGAAATTTTTCTACTATGCTTTGACTTATTAATGACGCTTCAGAACCTGTATCAAGTAGTATATTTAAATTGGAATTTTGAAATTTGGAATTTACATAAATTAAATTGTTATTTTGATTTATTATTACGTTTTCATCTAATGTTATAAATTCTCGGGGATGCATATAATTACAACTATATAATTTACTTAATTTGTCTGGCTTGCATTTTACTAAAAATTTTGAGGATCGTTTGTACTTTGTCTTACCGATTCCCTGTCTAAAGATCTGGATCTCTGTGTTTCAAACCTACCATCCTCATTTATGGGCATTTCAGCTCGTTCTTCTGATCTACTAGGACTTCGTCGTCTCTGAAAATTCACTTGCCTTCGAGGCTGTACATCTTCTTCCCCTCTCGATGGTTGATACTGATTACGCCGTGGATTGTTATATGCATTTTGTCGAAAACCATGGTTGAAATCATTATTATAATTGTTAAAATTTCTATTATTATTAGGATGAGCATTTTGATTACGTTGATTATCGTAATTATTACCAAAATTGTTATTATTGTTGTATCGATTGGTGAAATTATTATTATTATTTCGAAAATTATTGTTAAAATTGCCATTATTTTGATTATAGTGATTATTTTGCCGAAAATTATTGTGGTTTCGATTGTTATTAAAATTGGTTTGATATCTATCATTTTGTCTATTACCATATCTTATACTATTTCCCTGATGATTACTTGAATTTTGAAAATTGTTACGATTCATGTTACTGGAATTTTGATAATTACTAGGCATATTTCTTTCTACTCTTGTCAAATAATTATACATATGCTCCATTGTTTTTATGTCGTGCATTGCGATGGTTTCTGCTATCTCTTGTTTAAATTGTCGAGAAATATACAATACCAAATCTTGTTAATTTATTTTTGGTGTTAAATACTGAGCTAGCGAGTATAGTCTAAGTGCATAGTTAGTGAGACTGTTGGATTTGTGTGGATTAAACTTTCCAAAATATAATCGTTCTCTTACCATCAATTGTGCATTATCGCCCCAAAAATGTTGTAGGAATCGTTTTCTTAATTGTTCATAATATTCAACATCATTTTCTATGCCATTGAACTATATCAGTGCTTCTGCTTCTAAGTTTTCTCTCATAATTTCCTTTATTCTCTCCAGTTTAGTATCTTCATCTATTCTTACTTCTTCTATTTCTTTAATTCTCTGGTTGATAGATTTTATAAATACCATTGGGTGTAGATTGCTTATGTTCCCTGTAAATTTTTCTGTCTCCTTGACAAATCCATTCTATTTGTTCTTTTGTTCTTCTTCTTTCCAATTCCATCTCATTTCTATTTCCACTTACTCTATCTTCTACCTGTCGTTTCACTTGTTCAATGTTGTGAGTATTTTTCGCAACGTTTCGTCCAATAGTTCTCATTTCATCTTCCTGTTTCTTCATTGTTTCTTCTATTTCCATCGTTTTATTCGCTACCATTGCTATCTCCTGTTCTGTCTTTTCCATATCTCCTTTTAAATCTTGTTTCCATGTTTGTGTTTCCCGTCGAATTTCTTCCTTGATGGCTTGTACTTTTTGTTCAATTACTTTTACCATTGTTTCCATATCTTCTTTTCTTCCTTGTTCAAATCTTTTTAAATCTTCTTTTCTTCC
>NW_019417425.1:5690-8342 GCF_000390285.2 Anoplophora glabripennis | reverse complement strand
ATAGGTTTTCTTTTCTTTCTTCAACAACTGTCGTTTTTCAAAATTATTTCTGTAACTAATCAATAATAATCTATTTTCTTTTTTACTATCTTGATTTTTCTTTTCCTTCTAAAGGCCTTTCCACATATCTTTTAACGTGCCATTTTCCTCTTGTAATTCACTTCACTTCACTTTCTCCTTTGCACTTATACACCCTATTCTACTTTCTTTACAATCAATTTTGCCTTATACTTCAAAATATTTCTTATTTTATAATATTATTTGACCTTTCTAGTGACTACTGAATTCCTTGTGGATCCCACTTTAAATTTGACATTTTTCTGACATATCCTTTTAATTAATCTTCAAATTGTCTTTCGATTTTAATATCTTTTATTAACTCTTATTCTACCTTATTTTTTAACTATTTAATCAAAGTCTGGCATTTTAACTTTTGTTTGCTATCTACCAAATCTGCATTTTAATTAATTTCAACTATATTTTTCTTATAACATCTTGGCATATGCTCCAATTGACTAACATGATAATCAACTCAATAATAAATATATATATATATACACCCTTGTATCAATTTTGCGTCCTTTCAAAAGGTGGTGTATAATGCGTCCCCAGGAAATACTTAACTATTGCAGACTCCNTTATGAATATAACTGGTAGCTACTCTCATCTGATTCGAAACTAATCCTTCATACTTCTTTAACATATCTCTTACCTCTTTATCATAATTATCATTAACATTTATTTTAATATCATTTATATTAAATATTTCTTCATATTCTTCATTATAATAAAATTCATTCTCACTACAAAAATTAACTTCTATCATTTCCCTATCTTTTTCAACAATCATTCCTTGTTCACTATCATTTATATTTATAACTTCATTTATTTCTTTGAAATCTACCCATATATCATTTATGCAACTTTCTATTTTCATAATCTAATTTAGCTTTGTATTTGTTTAAATAATCTGATCATAAGACAATATCCATGGTCAGATTAGGTACTATTAAAAGTTGAAATACTAATTTGTGTTTATTTAATTCTAAAGTAATATCTAGCATTTTGTTGACATCATACAGTTTTTTGTTATTTGGACCTACTAATGTTAATTTATGTACTTTAGCTGTGTTTTTTGTACAATGATTTTCAATCATGATTAACGAATCCGATCCAAATATTGCAATCTAATCTGTGATACAAATGAACATGTATTTTTTCAGATTCAGATTCAAACTTCTAACCTACAAAATGTTACTGCATAAGCCTAAATAAATAATTTAGTTACTCATGCACGATATATCCACTCATCTGAGTTACTATACTACATACATAGTCACACCTTAAATAATTTGTGATATTCACAAATTGTATGTTACTACAACGAAAATGGATAATTTTGTGAAATCTTTAGTATCGGTAAGTATTTACTATATAACTACTAAACTATGAATTAATAACTACAAAACCGTTATAATTATTTATTGTTTGTAGGATATCCTCATCAACAAAATATCATCCACTGAATGGATTAGCAGCAGTGAAAGCGATGCAACAGACGAAGAAAACTAGAATTTCCGATTACACATATTGGCTAAAAATTGGCCTCAATGATTTGGGATCGACGGGGATTATCCCTCTTTATCCTGCCTCATCTCGTGTAGGACTGGACAGCCTTCGTAGGTGGGCCCCATCCGTCGTCTACCCCGACGTGCGGGTGCGGGTGCGTGCGTGCGTGCGGGGGGTGCGTGCGTGNTAACGCTCTTAAATCTTGTTACTTGAACTGCTTTGACCGATTTATTATGGTGAAAAGAGCGATATTTGTTTTTATGCCGGTGATATGCTGTTTTCTGTACAATAATATTCAATGATTAACGAATTCGATCCAAATATTGCAATCCAATCTGTGATACAAATGAACATGTATTTTTTCAGATTCAGATTCAAACTTCTAACCTACAAAATGTTACTGCATAAGCCTAAATAAATAATTTAGTTACTCATGCACGATATATCCACTCATCTGAGTTACTATACTACATACATAGTCACACCTTAAATAATTTGTGATATTCACAAATTGTATGTTACTACAACGAAAATGGATAATTTTGTGAAATCTTTAGTATCGGTAAGTATTTACTATATAACTACTAAACTATGAATTAATAACTACAAAACCGTTATAATTATTTATTGTTTGTAGGATATCCTCATCAACAAAATATCATCCACTGAATGGATTAGCAGCAGTGAAAGCGATGCAACAGACGAAGAAAACTAGAATTTCCGATTACACATATTGGCTAAAAATTGGCCTCAATGATTTGGGATCGACGGGGATTATCCCTCTTTATCCTGCCTCATCTCGTGTAGGACTGGACAGCCTTCGTAGGTGGGCCCCATCCGTCGTCTACCCCGACGTGCGGGTGCGGGTGCGTGCGTGCGTGGTGGGACCTCCTTTTGTCCTGGCTGGGCCCCGCCGGCTAGGGCCCTTTCTTCTGGCGCTCTTCTTGCTTCGCCGGCTCGTCTGTGTAAACCCCGGGGGTAGTGTCATGTTTATGTGTGGTATGGTTGGGTAGGGTAGTGCGGCTATGCAGCCTGGGATGCGCTTTGCTAAGGTGGCCCTTAGGCTAGCGCGGGAGGGGAGGG
>NW_019417425.1:0-4161 GCF_000390285.2 Anoplophora glabripennis | reverse complement strand
TTTCTTGAAGACTATTGAAGTTGATCAAACCATTCCCTATCAATTTCTAAAGTTTGACCGATTTCATAATTTTCACTTTGCTTGGCAAGTTGATATCTTTCTCCTTCTATAAATTACATTTTATAAGTCAATATGTGTATTTTATAAATTATAAAACACTTACCAGGTGTCTCAAATATATAGGAATATTCATCAATGTCCACAATATTAACTATCGTGCTAGACATTATTGTTTAAACTTATTTAATCCTTGCCGTCTCTTTGGTAAGATTCAAATAAATGAAAATGACTTCATTCATAACCTCAAACTGTAGTTGGATCCTGATTGTATCAAAATGATCACATAAATTTTACGATCCGAAGGGGAAGAGGAAAAACGAAACGCGATTTTTAAAACCGGATTCAAAATTATCAAAAAAAACACCATATGATTTAAACTTTGAAATTTTTCTACTATGTTTTGACTTATTAACGACGCTTCAGAACCTGTATCAAGTAGTATCTTTAAATTGGTATTTTGAAATTTGGAATCTACATAAATTAAATTGTTATTCTGATTTATTATTACGTTTTCATCTAATGTTATAAATTCTCGGGGATGCATATAATTACAATTATATAATTTAATATTAATTTGTCAGGCTTGCATTTTACTGAAAATTTTGAGGATCGTTTGTACTTTGTCTTACTGATTCTCTGTCTAAAGATCTGGATATCTGTGTTTCAATCCTACCATCTTCATTTCTGGGCATTTCAGCTCGTTCTTCTGATCTGCTAGGACTTCGTCGTCTCTGAAAATTAACTTGCCTTCGGGGCTGTACATCTTCTTCCCCTCTCGATGGTTGATATTGATTGCGCCGTATATTGTTGTATTCATTTTGTCGAAAACCATGGTTGAAATCATTATTATAATTGTTAAAATTTCTATTATTGTTAGGATGAGCATTTTGAGTACGTTGGTTATTGTAATTATTACCAAAATTGTTAGTATTGTTATATCGATTGTTGAAATTATTATTATTATTTCGAAAATTATTGTTAAAATTGCCATTATTTTGATTGTTATGATTATTTTGCCGAAAATGATTGTAGTTTCTATTATTATTAAAATTGTTTTGATTTCTATCATTTTGTCTTGTAAAATTTCTGAAACTATTTCCCTGATGGTTACTTGAATTTTGAAAATTGTTACGATTCATGTTACTGAAAATTTGATAATTACTAGGCATATTTCTTTCTACTCTAGTCAAATAGTTTTACATATGCTCCATTGTTTTTATGTCATGCATTGCAATGGTTTCTGCTACCTCTTGTTTGAACTGTCGGGAAATATACAATACCAAATCTTGTTCACTTATTTTGGGTGTTAAGTACGGAGCTAGCGAGTATAATCTAAGTGCATAATTACTGAGACTATTGGATATGTGTGAATTAAACTTTCCAAAATATAACATTTCTCTTACCATTAATTGTGCATTGTCGCCCCAAAAATGTTGTAAGAATCGATTTCTTAATTGTTCTTGTTGTTGTTCTTAATCATTTTCTATGCCACTTAACCATATCAGTGCTTCTGCTTCCAAATTTTCCCTCATAGTTTCCTTTATTCTCTCCAGTTTAGTATCTTCATCTAATCTTCCTTCTTCTATTTCTTTCATTCTCTGGTTAATAGATTTTATGAATACCATTGGTGTAACTTGTTTATGTTCCCTGTAAATTTATGTATTTTTCTGTCTCCTTGACAAATCCATCTTGTAACCATTTCACCTTCTCGTCCTTTCAATTCTCTTACTCTTTCAACTTCTTTCTGGAGTTCTTCTATTTGTTCTTTTGTTCTTCTTCTTTCCAATTCCATCTCGTTTCTATTCCCACTTACTCTATCTTCTACCTGTCGTTTCATCTGTTCAATGTTATGAGTATTATTCGAAACGTTTCTTCCAATAGTTCTCAATTCATCTTCCTGTTTCTTTATTGTTTCTTCTTTTTCCATCGTTTTATTCGCTACCATTGCTATCTCTTGTTCTGTCTTTTCAATATCTCCTTTAAATCTTGTTTCCATGTTTGTGTTCCCCGTCGAATTTCTTCCTTGATGGATTGTACTTTTTGTTCAATTACTTTTCTTCCTTCCTCTAATTTTTTAAAATCTTCTTTTCTACCTTGTTTTATTATTGTTTCCTCCAGTCTTCTTCTATCCTCCTCTTGCCTTTTTCTATCTTCCTCTTATCTCTTTCTATCTTCCTCTTGTCTCTTTCTATCTTCTTGTATGGTTTTCATCATATCTTCTAACATATCCTGTATTGCCGAATTTCTTCCTCTTCCTGTAATTGGTCCTTGTTCCATTTCATTTCTTGTTCTGATAGAGACTCACTTGATTCTTCCCCAGTTTGTTTTCCGCTTCTAAGATCCATTTCTCTAGTTTTATTCTTGCCTTCGTTTTTCCTTGCCTTCTCGTTTTATTCTTGCCCCACGTTCGGAAGACAATATTGTTATGGGTATGAATATATCTTTGTGTATGCGCCAATCTTTTTATGTATAGTAATATGTAATTTGTTTGTGTAAATATTGTTGTAATGTTGGTTGTCTATTTTACCCTGGCTAGCTCTCGACCCTTCTCAGTAGTAGGTTCAAATGAAGGTACAACTCAGCATGAAACCACACAACACACCACACTAAACAAAAGATGCTATTTAGAAATGAATTTATTTATTATATTAAATATTTTTTTTATATCAATAAAAATCCACTGTGAATGTCAAACACAATTAAAGAATATTTAGAAGTCTCCTACAATACTTTTGTAACACTTTGAAAAAGATTTTATCTAGGTGTATTCAATTTGATTTATTTTTATGTATTGTTGGTTGCCTACAGTGTAAAATTTAAATTTTGATCTTATAATTTCTTATTCAATGTGTTACTGACTTATTGCTAATATTAATATCTATTAAATTTTAAAATGGCCAAATTTTGATAATTATTTAGATAGTGAAACCAAATTTCTTTGATATGAAAATTTTAATTATATGAAAATTTTGTATTATGCCCTTTTTGATTGTATTTTTCAATCTACTTTAGCTAGCTAGCGGTTTCGTATGCGATTTTGGTCTACTTTGTACACAAAAAAGAAAAGAAAAGGTACCTTTCTGTATGTCTTATTGATTTATCAATTGTCGACTGGCTTCCCGCGTATACTTTGCCTAGATATTGTTCTGGAATCCTCGTCTTTCTGTTCTCACTGGATTTCCGGAACCTGCTGCTGGTATCCTCGTCTTTCTGCTTTCACTGGATTTCCGGAACCTGCTGATGGTATCCTCGTCTTTCGGCTCTCACTGGACTTCCGGAATCTGCTGCTGGAATTCTCTTCTTTTTTGTTATTGCTGGAACGCCGGACCTTCTGCTTGTTTTATTCTTCTTAACCCTCGTTCCTGGTTTCTCCCAATTTACTTCTTTTAACAACTCTCTCACGGTAACTAATTCTATTTTATCTGGTTTTTATCAATTAACTTCTTTAACACTTCTCTCTGACACAATCCTTTTGGTAACTAATCAATAATCTTTCGATTTTTTTCTTTTTTACTCTCTTGATTTCTTCTCTCTTGTTAGGGCCTATATATGCTTTTTCTTTTTAAATGCAGGTTTCTTTTTACACTTCACGTCACTTCACTTTATACTTTACAAATTTACAACCTATTCTAGTTTCTTTACAAAAATTTAAATTATGTTTCAAAATATTCCTTATTTCTATATTTGTATTTCACTTTTATATGTACTATTTTATGACTTGTGGATCCAACTTTATTTTTGACATTTACCTGACATTTCCATCTTAATGATATATAAATTTTAGTTTAGACCTTAATATCTCTTGCTACTTATTTTTCTAACTCATATTACAACTATTTAATAAAACTATGACATTTTAGCTTTCGTTTGATATATGTCACTTGCGATTTCTAATTAATTTTAATTATACTTTTCTAATAACATCTTCGGCATGTACTCTATTTGTCCAAAATGATAATATTTTTATACTTAAATCTCTGAAATTTATTATGTTTTAGTAATGCGACTCTCTGCTAATGATTCATACCACCTATTTAATACTATCAATTTTTTTTTTAATCACATATTTTTCTTAGTTTTATAACAATTATTTCAACCTTT
>NW_019417424.1:63942-102066 GCF_000390285.2 Anoplophora glabripennis | reverse complement strand
CCGGCCGCATTTGCGGTCGGGGTAGACGACGGATGGGGCCCACCTACGAAGGCTGTCCGGGCCTACACGAGATGAGGCAGGATAAATAGGGATAATCCCCCTCGATCCCAAATCATTGAGGCCAATTTCTAGCCATAGAATAATGGCGCGGTTACAAGTTTACCGATTAAAAACGCCGGTTACTTGTTTGACAGTTGGTTAACCAATTTCAGGTAATCACTGTTCCAAAATTATACAGATATCTGGAAATGACAAATAATGGAACGTTTAACCAGGGTTTTGGTTAACCATGTTTGATATCGGAACACAATCTAAATCTGACGTTTCATTTATAGGTTATGTTTATACAATTGCTTATTTAATTTTTTTTTTAATTTAATCGGACATGGATATAAATAAAAAGATATCTTTTGGTTTCAACAAGTTAGCGAAAAAAACAGTGATAGTACGGACACAGCCTAGTGAAGAAAAAAAAGTTGAATTGATAGATTGTTTAGAGGGGCAATCTATTAAAATTAAAGAGTAACTACTGCTGGTGTTTTAAATAAACAATACTCATTTTGAATAATTATTTTATTTTAGTGCAGTGGAGGTAATTAAAGAACCACTTGTTATACCCATAAAGGATAATAAAAAGAATTTACTTGATAGAGTCAAAGAGGCTAAAATCAAACGGGAAATAAAATCAGAAAACGCAGAAGACAATCGACCTGATTCGGAGCTGACTCTAGAAGAACAAGCAGCAAGAGCATTAATAAACGGTAGGTATTTTATCTGGAAATATGAAACCCCTTTTCACCTTATTTGTCAATTTTATAAAATTCTTACTTTGTTAATATAACCTCTTCACAAAGTTTCAAGTACATATTAAGAGAAAATATTAATTAAATAATATATACAATAATTGATAAAAGTACAAAATATAGTAGGTATTTATTGAATACAAAAAAATTATTTTATTTAGTTTCCATATGCAAATATTCCAAAAATATCATTTACTTAATTAAGTAGGTATTCATGAAAATGTGTAATGTAATTATGTTTATTTATTTTAGATGCCAAAAACCGTCTAGAAAATAACAGTGTTTCTAATAGTAAAGTAACTGTGCTTCCTATAAAAGAAGATAAAATTACAATTGATGGTGAAGAAGAACCCACATTAGAAGATTATGAAAATATCCCTATTAGTGACTATGGAATGGCTATGTTGAGAGGCATGGGATGGAAAGAAGGAACGGGAATTGGGAAAAATCCAGCTAAGTAAGCTGTGTTCCATTAAATTTTTAATCGAGTTGGTATTTATTATAATAATTTTGCTGCAGATTCTAAATAGCTAATTATTGTTTACAAAATATTGTTTAAAATTGTTTGTTTGAGACAGATAAGCTTATGTTAAAACTGTATTTTTTCTGTGTCTCATTTTAAAAACTCTCGCTCGTTATCATTACTTGGGAAAGAATATGAGAAGTGATTGGCTTTGCTCTTTAAGTTTCCAGATTTGTTAGAATGTAGTGTATTGCAACATTGATTGTACTTTTTTTTAAGATTTTTTTATAAATGTCAAAAACCTAGTCATAGAATTTGTTGCTTATCACTGTAGATAATTTACTACCGCATTTATTGTTATTTCTCGCTCTGCTTTTTTTTTAATAAAAAAACAAGATTTGTTAATGTTGTTATAGTAACGTTTCTTCTGAAAATTAATTATTTAAGAAATGCATATAAAGGCCGATTCTCACTTAAGGGATTTCACCCCGGGTTTCAACCCTGCATCAAAACCCCAGGACTTTTCAGTACACACCTGTGCATTATGAGCTTTGTAAAAAACCCTGGGTGTTTACCCTTGAAATGAGAACATGTTCAATTTTTTTGTTGTGGCTGACGAGTTTTTCGTGAAAATTCACTAGATTTGTGAGTTCGTAACGTGTTTTTAACAAAGTACTAGGGATTTTTTTGTTTTGTTGGCGTTACTTACGACACCACAGTTTTTATGTTTATGTGAGTGAGAACTATTGAATGGGGTAAAGGAAAAAGCAATAAAAATGAATGAAACCTGTGAAACTGCAGCAAAAGGAATATTGGAGGGAAGATTTATTTGGGGCAAGACTTTAATAGTGTTGTAACAAAATCGACCTATTTTATACAATTTAAAACACGTAGAGTATAAAAATAAAGTAAAAAGAGAGGCTGCGATACGGTCAATTAAAGAAGAGTTATTAAAGTTACCTTCGTTGAGGCATTATTGTGCTTGCTACCCCACAGATTATTGTAGCTAGCAATATTGCTTCTGTTTCCATAACAGTTTTTTTAATATTGTTATTCTTTTTTCTGTTTTGTGATTGTTATATTTATGTTATATTTAACAAGAGAACAATTAAACTAAATTTTCTCACTCAGCATCGGAAACTGTCAATGCCTATCAACATAGAACATAAAAACAACTAGATTTGACTCAACTACACCAACCCTTGAATAAACTTATAAATGTGCATTCATAAGGGATTTCACCCTCGACCTTGGAAAAACTCTTGCAATGGGTTCACATAAAACCCCGGGGTCAAGACTCTGCTAAAAACTCCTAAATGGGAATCAGCCTTAAGTAACAAAATGACGAAAAACCAATTAACAATGAAAAAATCATTAAAATACAGTAGTTTTTACTTATTTTTAAGCAGATGTTCGAAAACATTAATAATTGTACTTCAAAAGGTTAAAAGTACAGCATTTTAATGGTTTTTTTCCTGTTACCTAATTTAGTTTTCACCACTACTTATTTATTTTTATCTTTCTTCTTAATAAAGAGATTTTTTCTATTTATTATAAGTTTTTGCTGGTTATTTGCTGGTAACTTTTAATAAATTTATCTTGGAAATGGTGCTTGTAGTAATGTTAACTAGATGTTCCATTGGTGGACTGTATTATGTAAAAATTTGATGAAACATTAAGAACAAAAAGTGGTGGTGAATTTAGACATGTACTCTTAATTGGCATCAGCATCCAGCAGCACAAAGCACAAGTAGCTAGCTTCAAATCGATTATATTGTGGGTAATTTTCATTGCATCATTCTAGAGTAAAATTGATTTAAAAATTATTTTACACATTGAAAATATTTTGAAGTGGAGTGGATATTATGGTATGAACGTAATCAATAATCACTTTATTTCACAAAAAAATAAAAAAACTTTCAAAAGTGATTGTTAAATAAATAGTGAATCCTTAGTGAAGTACCTACGTATCTTAATTATTTTCCTTAACTTTATTTTTGTAAATAGCTTTCCAAATATTTGAAAA
Organism: Anoplophora glabripennis; assembly: GCF_000390285.2. Taxonomy (NCBI): domain Eukaryota; kingdom Metazoa; phylum Arthropoda; class Insecta; order Coleoptera; family Cerambycidae; genus Anoplophora; species Anoplophora glabripennis. The sequence goes on along the minus strand of NW_019417424.1, from coordinate 98,774 downwards.
ATAATTTTTCCATATACTTTTTTCGTTATGCCACAGAGCCTTCATAAATGATTACATGCCACATGACTAGTAATTTTGTTTGGAACAGTAATTTTATCAGTGGACAATTATATTTCGATGAAATTAAAAATTATTAAAATGGTAAGATCAAGATTACATTAAAACACAAAATTCTGTTTCTCCGGCTGTGATTGGTGTAATTTTTCATGAGATTTTATTGACAGTAGACATAACGGTTATTGTTCATTGCGACACTAAGGTTTAGGGATTTTTCATTACGTACCAGCCCTGCAATGTTGGTTGCCTAATCTCAGCGGTTACATGGCTTACAAACATTTATGAATGCCCTGTATAATGATACTAATGACAACATATTTTGTAGATTATCTCCAAATTCTATAAATTTGATTAGTAAAAAATGAGCACTTCTGTTTATCATCACTTGCCGTCAATTTGAACACGTTTTTCAGTGTAAAATTGACTACAATTTGTAATTTTTCAAAAAAGTGTTAGCAAAAATTAGCCAATACTCCCTCAATTTGGAGCGCTCGTTATTAAAGTTTACAAACTATTTTTTTATCATCATATTAAAAATTTAATAATAGCAACAGTTTCAGAACAATTTTCTTTTGTCTTAAATGATTTTGGAGGTATCTGGGAAAAGCAACTCTCAGGGGCACTGTTGAGAGGTTGCAACTTTTTCTTTTATTCTTAGTCATAAAATGACTACGTTAAAATATTGCAGGCTAATTTTGGAACATCCTGTATTTTCCAGGCTAAACTATTAACGTCTAGTCCAAACTGTGTTCCGCGGAACCCTAGGGTTCCCCACAACCTCTCTGGGGGTTCTGCGACTCAGTCAAAGCTTCAAAATTTCCAATTAACAATATCGATACTATAAAATTCAAACAAATGTATACTCCTAAAACTTTTTTATTTTTATAAGTACACACGTATAAGTTACTATAAGAGCTTAACAAGACATACGTAACGACAAAACCAAAGTATTGCAATGCGCTTAGTGCAGACTTTGAAATGCGTAAAATTTAAAGCCATAGTTTAATTTTTACTTACTGGAATATTTATTTTGTTAATCGTAGTATTTATAAATATATTATATAATCAGTAAAAAATGTGTTAGAAAATTTTTTTAGGTGTGGGGGATTCCTCAAAAAAATTGAAACATTTGCCGTGTTCCGCAAGTCGTAAAACTTTGAAGACGTTGGTCTAGTCTAATGATTGTTCTGTTTTAGGGCTGCAGAAGCGAGTACTCCTGAATTACGGCCCAAAGGTTTGGGCCTAGGTGCCACACGGATAATTAAGGCTGAGGAACCTGTGCTTGATAAAGACGGGAATGCGTTAATTTTGAAAAAGGGGGTCTTTGCGAAAATCATTGCTGGTTCACATAAGGGTAACTACTGTGAAGTAAATCAAAATGTAATAATATTGTTTAGGCATTTTATTAATAGGATGATTTTTAGGTTCAGGGTTTAGATGATGAAGCAGGGAGGGTGATAGTAAAAACATCACTGAAAGGAGAAATTTTAACTTTGAATGAATTTTTAATTGTACCTGTTACGCAGTTGGAATATTCTCAAGGGGCAAAGGTTTTAAGTGAGTTTTACCAGATTTTTGGGGAAAAGAAAATGCCTGATGTAACTTTTTTACATTGTTAATAAAATGAATACAGGCTTATGTAAGTTGTTATCGCTGAAATCGATTTTTTTTTCCAAGAAAAAAACTGCATATTTGTCTATTGTTTGAAAACGATTAATAATATACTTAATAACTTTCCATTCAATTTTTAATTTATACAACGTGGTTCATATTTTCAGAGCAGATAATATAGAAAATAATTACCTTTTTGCAAGATTTTTTTCCAAATTGGATAATAAGGGAGATATACTTATATTAAGGGGATGATAGATATTATGTTTATTGCGATGTTTTAAAAGTTCTTCGGGACATCTTACTCATATTTTAAACTAGAGCATATGAAAGTTAATTTATGCAGTATTATTCAATTTCCATGTTCTGCACAAGGGCAGTTTTAGGAAGTAACTGCCACTGTAACCAGTTTTTTATTTTCTTCTACAGAATTGGCGAATATATTGAGAAGCTAATTTATCTACTATTTTAAGGAGGTTTATCGGGTACGGAGGTACGTCTAAAGTCTAACGAGAGTAAATTCGTTAGTGACTAAAGTAATAAGCCTTTAGATTTGGCAACGTTGCACCTGGCTGGCTTTGTTTGGATGCCTAAGCTTGAAATATATATCATATGTCACCTGCGAATTTCAAATAATACACTACTTTGAGAACCGCGGCGTTGCCGCTATCAAGCATATGGAAGTTAACTACGACAGCAGCTTGAAGGAAAATTATTATAAATTATGTATCTTACAAGTACCTAATCGATTTCTACGAGCTGTCATACGTTTCCTTAGATATCGGTTTCCTATTTATATAATTTGCTGTAGATACTGTTCGTCAATTGTTGCCCATTCTAAGTGGAAAGAATAAAAACATTGCATTCTCATAAGACTGTACTAAATTGTGAAAAATTATTTATTTAATATCTCGTCTCTTAGGTATCCAAACTAGTCATAATTTTTTTGATGATTTTCTTTATATTAATAAGCTTATATTAATTTTTTTATGAATATTTGTTCGTCAATTCCAAATCGGAAAAACCTCCTTAATGTAAAAGAGTTGACTCTCTATAATAACAATTTGATTTTCAGATAATGCCAAGTATGAAGAATATAAGGAAAAGTCAGACAAAAAGCTTGAAGCTCAACGAAAGACGAAAAACGAGAGTGTTGAAAAGGATTCAGATAATGATTCTGAGAAATATACCGGGAATAAAAAAAATTGTTCAAGCTCTCAGAAAATGGAACGACCAAGTAAATCAAGTGACCATGAGAATAATTTAAGTTCAGAGAATCAAAATGAAAGAAAACCTAGGCAACGTGGAAATTATAAAAACAGAAGTGAAAGTGATGAAGAAAGAGAAAGGTATAAAGATAAACATGACAGTCGCAGGAATAAATATAGAGACAAACAGACTCTTAGTTCTGACTCTGACAATAAATATAAAAAATCTAGAGATCGGTATAGAGATAGTTCTGATTCTGGTGGTGGAAGTAGGAAAAATAAAAGCAAGGATAAAAAAAAGAAAAAGGATCGACACAGAGGCAGAAGTAAGTCTCGAAAAGAAAAACAAAAAAATAAAAAATCAGAAAGAAGTAGGGATAGGTCACCCTCTTATGATTATAAGGGCCAAGAGAGTAGTAAGAAACACAAGTCGAAATCAAGGCATAGACGAAGAAGTACTAGTAGCAGTAGTAAGTCCTCAGATAGAGATTATCGAAGCAATAGGAGATAATATAAATAAATAAATTATAATTTATATTGCCTTTAAATATTTTCTATGTATTAATTTTTTTATGAGGTAAAATAAGAAAAAATAAAATATTTTTTAATTTAATACAGCCTGATTCACAACCTATCCAATAAAATTTGGGAATAGATGCGGCATGAGAAATGGAGTCAATATCGTAAAAAAAAATTTGTAAAATCCTTCTAGAGATGATAGAAATGTATACGCTCAGTTGAAGAATGTGAGCGCGGGTAAAAGAAAACGATTACAGTTGTATTGGGCTACTGGGCAATAAATCATAGCAGCGACAAGTGGTTCATAAATTGCCCAGCAGTGCAGTGCAGCAATGCGGAATTTGGTGTGAATCAGGTAATTTTAATTTATTATAGGCACCTTCTATCAATCATTCATATTACAATAATTGCGAAAGGGAAAAATAAGGGATATTTTGTTTACTAATATTATCACATTTCGGAGACCTTTTGAAACGGAACAAAACGAAATTTACCACCAATATAATAAAATTGAGGACATAAATAATTAAAATATGTTGTTGGCCAAATGAACATATAATAAAAATTTTCTACACATTATATACAATTATTATTTACCTTTAGCAGAACATTTTTTTAGGGACACCTATGGAACTCATTAAATTTTATTACCAGACGTTTTTTTGTATATTCAACTGACTTCGTAAGAATTATATGCCAAAATATTTTATTATTTAAAACCATAAATTACGAGTAATTTTATTAATTAATAATAACAATATCGGCAAAAGTGTTGAACTTGTTGATATAAAATAGGTGCTATAAAATTCTATTTATTTCTTCTTTCAAGTTTTTGTCCATTTTATTCATACTTTGCCGGTCGCGTTGTGCAAGGTCAGGTTTTACAGTGGAGTAGTTTCCAGTGCCCTGCAGAAGTGTATTATTTTTAAATCATTTTCGATCTGCCCTTTTTGATTTTTTCTTTACAAAATTGTATTTGTAAGAGTCCCCTGTACATCCAAAATTTTTGTTTTGGATAAGTTCTGAATCGCCCTGTATACGGAGGCCAGCAAAAGTATTCGTCTAGGAGAGCATGTGACACACAAGAGATCTGTATCGATGTAAATAAAACACAAAGATCAACGAAACTTTTATTAAGTCATCGTGGGTTTAAGACCTCTACGCCCTCATACCTAACCAAAAAATATCATGGCAAAATCAAAATAACTTGTTATGCACAAAATATATATCGCAAATGTATTTGTACAGTTATGAAATTATGAAATACCAAATATGTATTGTAGCGAAATTACACATTTAATATTTGGTTGATTATCTTTTAGAGTTAAGAACGTCGGAAAGTCGGAGTGATATAGAAGCTACTAATATCTGGGTCAAATCAAGGTCTATACTCTGGATTCTGGATTCTGCAATAATTTGGAGGGTAACTCAGTATATTGAGTTACAGCACTTGTGCATCCTCCCAGCAAGTGATCAGCTCTCCTGAGCCGTCAAGGTCTATACTCTTCCATTCATTGGTTTTCAGTTGGGTTTTATGAATTATACTGTGTTTTCATTCACATTTTTCAAGTTCGTCTCATAAATTCTCGATGGGGTTAAGATCTGGACTTTGAGGAGGTGTAGCAAGGATATGGGGTATATTGAACGCGATCTACTGATGTACTTCGTAAGCTGTATGCTTTGGATTGGCCTGCTGAAAATACTAATCATCGTCCATTCCAAGCAAATTGGCACTTTCTTTTAAATTTTCCATCATAATGCTTAAAAGTACATATGTTTATCCATTATTACTAATTTTCCAATACTTCTGCCAGACATAAGCCCCATACCCCATACCATGACTCCTTGACCTCCATGTTCCACAGTAGATTGCAAATTGTTGGGATTCAGTTCTTTGTTTGGTTTTCTCCATAATGTATATTTGTCTGCTGGATCCGAATTAATTAAATTTCGACTCATCAGAGAAAATGACTAATCGAGAAATCATATACTGTTTTACAAAATTTAACCATTTTTTTCTTTTCGTAGCATTAATGTACGGACAATTCAAAAAATTACAAATTTTAACTTTACCGTGTGTCTACATTTTACAAATCCTATTATATGTAAGAGATAATAAGGATTTATTTTTACCAGGAGACTACTATCATAATTATTCTACCAGAGGAGGTAAAAATCTTATGATTCCCCTACATAAATTGACAAAATATGAAGAGTCCTAATATATAAGGGAATATTAATATACATCAATATAAAAACATCACTGGTAATAAAACATTTAATAAACAAATAAAACATTATTTAACTGAAAACAGTTTTTACTCAATTAATGAGTTTTTGAGCATGTATTAGTGGATCTTCGATTATGTTTATTGTCATTTTGCTAAATTATATTTTAGACTGTATTACGTAAGTTTTAAGTTTTATACTAGATTTAGTACTTATTATACACATTTTGTGTTACTTTGTAGTTGTGTTTATGATAAATATTGCATTTTGTACTGACTAATCCTATACCAACAGTTCACCAACCTTCAACAAAATTTTACAAGGCGTTTCACAGTTATTTGAGATTTTTTTTTAATTTCTTTAATACCCTCTAAACAAAGTAAAGGGTAGAGGTAAGTTGAGTTAAATCTGTTTATTTTGATCAGAAAGCAATATTCGTTCATTCCATATAAAGCAATATTTAATGCATTTGCAAAAATTAAATACGGTATATGGTTTTATTAAATCACAAATTTCAATATTCTTCAGATATTTGTTCGAAAAATTTTAATTTTATGTTTTTGGTTACAAAAAACATGATAACATTTTATTTATACTTTAGAAACTTAAAAATTTNTCATGGATGATTTTCAATAAGGCTTTAGATTTTCTTCTCTCTAACTGTAAGTAGTTTCAGACGTCCGCTTCTACTTTTATTTTAGATGTTGTTTTCCTTATCAAATCAGTTGGTGATGTACCGAACAGTTGAATGGCTTCGGTTGACAGCCTTTGTTGTTTCTGATAAGAATTTTGTCGGTTGTGTACTCTTAATATTATACAGGGTGTAAATGATAAGTTTAGCCAAATTTTAATGGTGTATTCTACAGATGAAAATAGGCATGATTTGCCCTATAAAATTTTTTGATAGGACGCTTCCCTACGGAGATACAGGGCCTATGCTATAGGTCCCATAACGACTCGCACTTGTGATAGAAAATAGTATGTGCAACTCGTTGGTCGCTTTCAACTGCGTCCGCGTGGCGCTATTGGCAACTTTTCCCCACTCGTTACATAATGTACTATTTCTTGTAACTTGACTGGCAAAAAAGATTGAGTGATAAAATTTGGTGGATGACATTTTTTTAGTAGAGATTATTTCTTCATGGATAACTTATTCCAAAATATAGTAGCGTAGTTATTGGGGAAGTAGGGGACATTTTTTGAAAAAATATCATACGCTACTAGCTTTTTAAATAATTTTAAATGTTTTTAAAATGTACATTACCATTTTCTATTGATTGCTAATTGTGTAATAATACCTAATATTTTTGAGAGATTTCAAAACATAACAATAAATAAATAAATAATAATAAACAAAAATAATATGTATTTCATTTGGCAATTGTTGTTTCTTTTCCTTTTCCTTTGCTGAACCACTGCATATTCTCTCGTAAACATCTAAGTTTTCTGTTAAAAAAAAGTTTGTGAAAGTTTTAAATCGACCCATTAAGAAAATTCAATGTTTCAATTTGAGAAAATTAACATTTTTAGACAATCAAAAAATTGTATAAATTTTACTTCTCCATAATAAATATTTTAAAACAGTAATCTATACAGAATATAACTAAAATGCTTAACTAAATTTTAAGGGTAGATTGTACATCATAAATTAAGAAAATAGATATGAGAGGCCTGTTAGAAACCAGAATTTATCTTTAAATTTTTTTTTGGAATCATAATTTGAATGAATTTTTGTTTATATACAGGGTGGGCCAAATATTACCAATAGATTCTACTATGAAAATCAAGGTGAGTTGTACAAATAAAATTTTGTCGAAAAATATTTAATGTTCGAGATGCAGATTGTTAAAATTGAAAAAATTAAAAACTATTTTCAAGAAGTTTTTTTAAATTTGATGTACATACTGATGTGGATGTTTATCATCGGATACAATTTTATGTAAATACAAAAAACTGTTGCGCCTAAATTTCAGTCTCGAAAACCATTTATAAAAAATAAAGCACAAATAATAACAAATTAAATAAATTCTCAATAGTTTTTCAGTATTGCAGGTATATTTGTTGCTTGTCAAAAAGACACTGTTTTTGAGACAACTATTAATGTTAATAAGGTCGTACAGTTAATGCACAATGTTAATTCATTGAAAATGAAAAAAAAAAGTAAAAATGTAGCAGGATTTAATCGATAACTTTCTGCAAACAAAATGCTTCAATAATTTTATTAATCGTCTGTTGTGCAACAATTAAAAATGCAAGATGTTCTAATATTATTAACTGAATTAATTGATAATTTTCTACCACCTGCTAAAAAAATACTGTGGAAAGTTTCTAATATCATTGGCAGCTTCAATTATTCTTTGACCATAGAAAGTATAGTACTAACGTAGAATGAAATGTCCCTAATATTGCCACTAAACCGCGAAACAGCGCCACGTAACGTTTTGGAAGCTTAGTACTACTTAGCTCCTAATGAGTAGGCAACACTTTATACTTTGTGAACTGATTACAGCGCCATCTATCGTATGGAAACGACTTCTCACTTATATCCTCTATATTATATTATTTTAAAAATTTTAAAAGTAAACCCTCATACAAATAGGAATAGTCAAGTGTCAATACTTTTGAGAACAGATTATTTAGTTAAACAGAAAATGTAGCGAAAAACTAATATTCAGTACTTTTCTAATTCGCTTCTGCTTTGATAACGAAACTAGAGGTTTCATAAAATTTGTTTTTCCAGTGCGTAACCAGACTTATACATGTAGATGTATGTCTCTGGCATCTCACTATTAGGCAAAAGTTTTCAGTATTGACACTTGACTGTCCCTATCGGTACAAGGGTTTATTTTTCCAGTTTTTTTTTCTTCAAACTATGGCAAAATATCCAAATTATAACATTTATAATGCCACAAATAAATACAGACAATTTCTTATTTATTATTTTATTATATTATAGTATTTTTCAAATTTTGACATTTGCCAAGATATACTTAGTAAATGGTTTCGATAAGGAAATAAAACATTTTTTAATAATTTTAAGTTTATTTTGTATCTACAAGAAATCCTAATTGATTTATACAGAATGTTGTTATGCATGTACTATTAAAACAATTTCTTGTTATGTATTTAATTGTAGGTAAAAACGACAACGATTTAATTCATTTGCTTCATAAACTTGATAAGTTGGTAAGTAAGCTGTAAAAATATAAAAATTATGCATGAACTGTTATAATAATCTCACGGAGATAGGTATACACCTAACCGAATATTTGTACAATATTGGGTTAAATTCAATAGTTCATATAGTTTGGAACTTTCAAACCTTAATATTAACAGTATATTTTCTATGTCTCAAACTGAATAAAGAAACCAATTCACCACCATTAAAAATTTTGTAAGCATCTAAGTATCAAAGGTTTTATAAAATATTAGTTGGAGTTTATCATCATACACATAATTATTTTTATCTATATTTAACTTAAATAATATGTAATTTCAAACATGAGTATGAGTGTTCCACATAATGTTGGTAAAAATATAGGTTTGGTTTTTAATAAAACTATATAACTTAAAACACACATCGTTTTCCCAGTATAATATAATAACAAATAGAAAACTCTTAAGCACTAAATAATTGTAAACACAATTCTTGCAATACTATAATTTACAATTTTCAGAGGATAACCTAAGAAACCAACGACACAGAATTATATTCTGTGCCAAAGATAACCAAAGCCAAACTTCAAATACGTGCAAAGCAGAGATATGGAGTAGGGAGAATGAGCGTCAAGATCATGGAGACTATACAAGGAGCCCGAACTCCATGTAAACCAAAATCTTACAAAAATAAGAGGGCGCTAGTGTTCCATATGTCCCATATGTAGAGAGGGGGATAAAAAAGCGGCAGTTTGAATGGTTTGAATTATAAATCAATCATGTCATTTTTGTAATGTGTTAAAAATTTTAAAATAAATAATGTAAGCTACTTTGAATTATATAAATCATGAAAATATGTCATTCCGGACTGTAATTAAACTAAATAGGTAATCAAAAATATTAGCTTTATGAGAAGAATTTGGTGTTTGTAGAAAGAAACTAGTTTTCAAGGAATTTATGACGTGATCTTGTTAATATTAACCTATAAGTAAGGTTTATGTTTTCGATAATTACTTTGTTAAAGATTTTAGTTTAATGTTAGTAAAAAATAGTCACATTTTATACAGGAAGTTGCCTTTAAAAAAATAGTAATTCTTGTATTATTAATATGGAATTTTTACTTGTGGTAATAAAAAATTGAATATAAAAAAACTCGGTGTTTTAAATAAACTTTTTAAAGTATTACAGATGTCCGATTTTGAGTCCAGTGATTCAGATGACTTATTAGACGCATTGTCCAGCTTGAGTGATGATGAAATAGATTTATTCTAAGAAACAGAAAGAGTAAAAAATAAGAACTACTTTGAAATTACTGTACTTGAATATAGTGGCCAAGTATTTTTAACATTTTCGTGTTAGCATATGGGAAGTAGCTAATAGAATTGAAGAAAAATTTGCCATTTGCTAAGTAACTTGTCTCCACAGATTATAGAATGGCCGAGATAATGAGGCAGTTGTAATCAAACAATATTTTACCCAATATGAATTTCCAGAGCAGGTTATAGGAATAATTGATGGGAAAGGAATTCATATAAGATAAAGTATATCACAATCCATATTTTTTTAAATAACCAATAATATACTATATTCTAGTGTAACTGAAAACTGACTATGGAAAGTCGATAAATTATGGTTGGACAATTTCTAAGCTGATTGCCATGTTNTTAAGCGGAGACTCTTGAAGAGGGTCTTTCGCTGTCTGTATCGTCCATGTATATGTATATGTTCTCCTCGTTTTCGGAGTCCGACATTTTGTGCGTGCGTGGGTGCGTGCGTGCGTGTGTGTGTGTATGTGTGTGTGTGTGGGTATGGATGTGGGTGTGCGTGTATGTGTGTGTGTGTGTGTGTGTGGGTATGGATGTGGGTGTGCGTGCGTGCGTGCGCGCGCGGGTGTGTGTGTGTGTGCGCGCGTGCGTGCGTGCGTGCGTGTGTAGGTTTTAGTCGTGTGGGGATGCACCCTTACGGGGGCGTACGTGTCTTTTGGTGTATTTGTCTGTCTGGTATATTGTTTGTCGGGGGTCGCAATTTTAAAGAAATGTATTCTAAAGTAATGAAAATAACTGATAAATAAGTAAAAACTTACCTGGGCATAACCCCGGCACAGGTGCTGTAACAAAGATGCCGACGGCGTCTATGCTTAAGCCGGGGATTAGGTCGGTGATTAAAAGGAAAGAAAGGGATTNAACTTTCTATTTACCATTTATAAAAACAAATTGTAATAATTATTGACTTGACTTCTAGTTTTTAGGTTTAGTATACCTCCCCGCTCCCCAATATATCTACTAAACTCGATATAAATAAAATAAAATTGGTTATTTGCTTACTTCACTCGTATTTATGAAGCTACATTCATTTGGGTCATATGGAACACTAGCGCCACCCCAACTTCTGCCATTTCTTGGACAAATTTTGTCAATTTTCGCGTATGAGTTAGTGCTCCTTATCTAGTCTCCATGGTCTCCATGATCAAGAGCGAAAGATTTCGCGTGCTGTCAACTGTCAATAAACATAAACCATAACCTGAATTTTTATTGTTTTATTGTTTATGTGAGAACCTGCCATAGAAAATTGAATATTAATTTTTCTATGGAACCTGCGAATTGACCAAATGCAAATTAATGTTAGGCCATCAATACAGAAGAAGATAACCTTTTTCTGTCAAATCGTTGGTCTACGCTTCTACTTATTTTTATTTTAAGGAAGCAATTCCATAAAATTATATAACAAGTATCCATATTTATAATGGATATTGATCTCGTCAATAATTTGGAAGGCAGTGATGATGAAGATGAGATTCAGTTAACACCTGCTGAAGTTATAGAACTAATGGAAGAAGCTTGGATAAATGAAAAATTTGCTCCAGAGATTTTACCTCATAAGGCTGAAATAGTTGATTGTTTGTTAGGTCAAATATCTTATATGGAAAGTAACATACAGAGTTTAGAAAGTAGGGATTTTAAAAAAAGTATACATCTGTTAGAGGTAGATAGATTACATTTCCTAATATCAAGTTATTTAAGAATGAGGTTGGAGAAAATAGAAACATATGTGGTACACATTTTGGAACAAGAAAATGAAAGAATTCAGCAAGGAGTTGACTTATACTTAACTGAGCAAGAGTTAAAATTTGCTAAGGAATTTTCCGAAGGTCTGTAAATATGTGTATATTATATCGAGGACGTCATATCATAAGGGCATAAGAGCCACTATAGTCGGTTTTGGGTTTTTAGGGCGTATGACAACATACACTCAATTCGCTTAATATATCAGGAGGGCGTATATATTCATAAACATCAACACTCTATTCTAACGCATTTTACATTATTCTAACGCAAGTATGAACCAATTTTGCAAAACTATAATATTAGAAAGGCGTAAGCCTGTAAAATTTCAGATTTGGTTCGTACGCCCTTCTGATATGACGCCCTCGATGACACATTGAAAAAAATAAAATAAACGTTTTCTTTTCAACCCCTCTACTTGTTTTTAGGTTTACAGCAGCACTTTGAAAACATTTCAAGTTTTTATCCTAGATTACCAAGGGACGAGTGGAATCAAGCAACTGTGAAGCCAAATATTCATAACTTTGTTTTTTTAAAATCCAAGAGTGATATTGACGATGTAGTTATAGATGATGGAAAGAATGTGCAAAATGATTTGGTTTACTTAAATCGTGGTTCTCAGGTGATAATATCCTATAAAAGTGTAGCAACATTAGTGAAAAGAGGTGATGTTCAATTAATATAATGCAAAGATAATTTTAAGGTAATAAAAAGGAATATATTTTTTTATATTAGAATGCATTTAAATTCCATATATTCATTATTGCTCCAAAACTTATTAAGCTCGATTGATATAAATTAAGATATGAAAGAGATTGCAATATTACACAAATTCTAACTGATAATTTAGGTCAGGTTAGATTTCTCTGTATCTGAAACATGAAAAATACCTAAGTCATGAAAATGATTTAATTAAAGTTGTCTCTGGCTTACGTCATATAATGCACACGTAGTGAGCTGCAAAGCAATATGAACTTGACTGTCCCTAGATTCCAATTATTACAGTTTAATTAAGAGTTGGTTTACAGTTCACATACCTAAAAAGTATGATCATGTCACTTAATTAAAACTTTTTGGTGCCTTTTGAATCTTGGATGAAATTTGGTGTTAGTGTTGAATAAATGTTCAAGTGATGTGCAAAATCTAAGTGTCACTGGTAGTAGATATAAAGTGGGTGCTGAGGCTTCTTGAAAAAGGGTCACACGTGCGAAGCAATCACACATTCGAATAAATTGCCAAGTTGCAAGTGTTGTTATTTAAACCGTAGCAAGTAGCATCTTGAACAGTGGCAACCAAGGACAACTTTTTACACTCTGCATGGTGGTTGTAGTGCCAAGGTTTAAAAAGTTTTAATTTTATTCATGTCATCTCACAAAGTTGCTCATATAATCTGTCGCGTCAATTTGGGGCAGATTTTTTATTAAATATCGACGCTTTAGTACGAAAATATGCTATCTCAGATTTTGGTTGGAAAACATGCTATCTCAAATTTCAGTTGGAAAACATTCTATCTCAAATTAAGCTTGGAAAACATGCTAACTCAGATCTTTAGGTAAAAACATGCTATCTCAGTGTGACTAGAAATTTAAGTTGGCACAATGAATGATTGAAACCGTGCATTTATAATAAACTCATATAACATATTTTTTAAAAAATAAGGAATGTTTATGTTCAGGTACACTGTTTATTTTATTTTTCTTTTCAACATTTTTCAATTAATTTTGTTAAGTTACTGTTATAAACGACAACATTGTTAATTAAAAAAATAGAATAATATGCAGTATGCTGCAACACGTACATTACTAGACGTGTTTTAAAATAACAAATTATAAAAAAAATAGTGTATACCTTAATATATAAAAATGTTTGTTATTACTAAATATTATTATATTTTTTCATACAAGTTTGCTTTGATATCAAAATTAATAGCATACTCTTATCTGATTTATAGTCTCTACTTTTGATACACTTATTTTTCTTTATCACAAAATCTGTGATGCACAATTTATTCTGAAAATAATTTTGTATGCCTAAGGAGACTGCAATAAAAAGAATTATATAGTGGACCAGGCTAGGCCCTAAACTCCGGGTCCGAATCGTTTTTACTGCACCTCAATAAAAACAAGGTAGCGGTGTCCTTGCATAGACTTTGGAAATGAAATGCAGGTATGCGACACTTTTATTACCGGTACTTTATGATCTGCTGATGATAAACGTGTGCATGGGGAACCGCAAAAATGTGCACTTGCAAATCATATGCGCCCGTCACAACGATATATGTATACATATCATTCAACTTTATACATTATATTTATATTCTGGTTATTATGTTAACTCTATTAACAGTATAGTGACTATAAATCAAGTAAGAGTGCGCTATTAATTTTTATATCAAAGCAAACTTGTATGAAAAAAATCGAATAATTTTTAGTAATAACAAACATTTTTATATATTAAGGATTAAGGTATACACTATATTTTTTATAATTCGTTATTTCAAAAAACGTCGAGTAATGTACGTGTTGCAGCATACTGCATATTATTTTATTTTTTTAATTAACAATTTTTTGTTGTTTATAACAGTAACTTAACAAAATTAATTGAAAAATGTTGTATAAAAAAATAAAATAAACAGTGTACCTGAACATAAACATTCCTTACTTTTTGAAAAATATATTATATAAATTTATTATAAATGAACGGTTTCAATCATTCAATGTGCCAACTTAAATTTCTAGTCACACTGAGATAGCATGTTTTTACTTAAAGATCTGAGTTAGCATGTTCTCCAAGCTTAATTTGAGGTAGCATGTACGTAGAGGTTATAGACGTAAACTCATATATATATATTCTCTGATAGTCAAGCTGCAATTAAAGCTTTAGCCGCACACAAGGTAAGTTCAAAACTGGTGTGGGACTGTTTACAAATGCTGACTGAACTGGCCACCAACAATACAGTCAGACTGTGTTGGGTGCCAGGGCACAAAGGCATTTGTGGAAATGAGAAAGCGGATGAACTTGCTAGGAAGGGATCCGAGACAGTGTTCATTTTCCCGGTGCCATTCTGTAGCACATCTCCCAGTGTGGTCAGGCCGGCTCTGTGCAAATGGACAGAGACAGAACATAGGAAATACTGGACTTCAGGGCCAGGACATAGCCATTCTAAGGAGCTTATGGAGTATCCTTCGAAGGGAAGAGCGAATGAGCTACTGAGCTTGAATAGAATCCGGCTCAGGAGAGTGACAGGACTCATAACGGGACACTGTCACTTTAGGAAACATCTACATAAGCTAAAGCTTGTAGACAGTCCAGTCTGCCGAGGATGTGAATCAGCGGATGAAACTTCTCTGCATATCCTGGGCGAGTGCCCGGGATTTGCACGTAGCAGAATGACGCTCCTTGGGAGACCCTATTTGGAACCCAAGGAATTGAGAGAAGTGTCAGCAAGGAAGCTTTTGGACTTTGTAAAAAGGACAAATCTACTTGCTGAATAGGACTAGTAGTGGGTCGCACAATAGGCCTAATTAGGCCGCAGTGCTATGGGACTTTTTAAAGGATCAACCACTAGATGAAGATGAAGATGAAGAAGCATGTTTTCGTACTAAAGCGTCGATATAACTTTGAAACGAGATCTAGAAATATATGCTTTGGTAAGCTAACTAAACCCATTACTGATTTTAAGCTGCTAAATTATAAGCTATTAAGCTCACTTTGTTGTTAAGATATGCGCTATTAAACATAAGATTTGAATTTTATGCTTTAAATTTTGTGAATATTCAAACCTAAATAGCTTAAAACATTTTCCTCCAATCAAATTCGTTTTATCATCATTGGAAAGAGCAGACTTTTTTCTTTTGGAATCATCTTGTTTCATTTTACTCATTCTTCGAGCCCAGAAAAGTTTTTTTCAAAATTGCACTTATTTGATTATGTGTCGTGATATATTCAATTATAAAAACATTATCCACAGGACGGTGATTGCCAGTCGCAGTGGAATTACCATACTTCGGATTTTGTAGTAAATAGGAAAATTGTATTATGAAAATGTGTGCCATTTTTGTGAAAATTATTTGGTGTTCAGTTGTTTTAAGTTATTCATTTTTCTATACCTACTGTTACTTCAACTGGTTTCTTTTTGTGAAACTGAAGTAGCCCATCAATACGGTAACAACGACCAATGATTAATGTATGGAAATGCTGATGAAAACCGAGTTATTTAAACATATATTTCTATGTATAACAATTTCCAAGTTTTATTTTATTTTGAATAAGAAACAAACAGGTTAGAAACAACCTAATTACATGTTTCTAGAAAAAAAAAGAAATATATATACATGCACATATCTAACTTAAGTTGTCATGTATCAAACATTTATAAAGAGAATCAGAGTAAAAAAGTTTTCTTCCATGTATCAATGTGGTAATTGGTATTAAAAAATATGTATTTTATTTGCAAAAAATATTTCTGCCAATTGAGTATTTACACCTTGACTTACTAGAACTGTGAATTAATTTTGAGGAATTTATATAGATGCGTAAGTTATACTATATCGCATCAGGCACTTCTGGAACTAGATTCATGTCAAAGCTCTGTTACTAGGCTTTACTTTTTATTATGTATTGTTTTGTTGAAATGTAAACAACATATTTTTTCTCATCTCTGAAGATGTCAAATTACGAGCCAACAAAACATCATTTGCAAGAAGCTTTATTTTTTCTGTTTAATTCAAAGAAAAGTCCTGCTGAAAGTCATCGAGTACTGTTGGAAACTTACAGTGAACATGCGTCATCGATAAAAACAAGTGAGTAGTGTTTTCGACTTTTTAAAAGTGGTGATTTCGATACAGTTGGCAAAGAACGGCCTGGTGAATCGAAAAAGTTTAAAGATGAGGAATCGGAAGCATTAATTGACCAAGATTTATGTCAAATGCAAGATGAATCGTTGAATTTTTATCACACAACAGTTTCCAAACGTTAAATGCATTTGCATTGCAGCAATTTTTCACTTGTGAACAATTGCTTCAATGACAAAAAAGAAAGGTTTTGTTGCATCGCATCGTCACTGGCAATGAAATCTGGATACGCTATGCTATGATAATTGTAAGTATAGGCACAATATAGTAATTTTTCAACATAACGACATTCAACCACATATTGCTCATGAAGTTAAAAAATACTTAGATGCTGGGATGGAATGTTTTACCCTATTACCAGATATTTTTCCATTGGGTTACTACTTGTTTAGATCCATGGAACACCTGGCTAAGCAGCACTTCCAATTTTACGAAGTTACAAAAAATTGGATCGATTGGTGGATTGCATCAAAAGATGGGTACGCAAAAATTTCAATGTTATTTTTTATTTTATTTCATTCATTATGACATTAAAGAAAGCCTTAAAACTAAACTTGCGTGAATGGAAATTCCATTCACGGTCAAATCAAGGGTCACCGTCAGATAGCCAGGGAAAAATCCTACAACGTTAGTTATGGTAATTTTTTTGCAACTCGTTCAAGACAGCGCGCCAAACCATGCGTGACCTTGATTTGACCTTTAATGACCATCAGAGGTCAAATTCGGAAAATGGTCAAGGACATATCTGAACGTAAAATTTTCTGCTCTTCATTTCCGGTGTCAAAAGTAAGGCATCCCATTTGAAAAAATTAACTTGACCTTGAAGGTCAAGGTCAAATCTATGGTCGCCATTGAATAGCCAGGGAAAAATCCTAAATTTTTTGTCTGAATCATTTTTCCTCAAAATGCATTTTTCGGAAGTTATTGTGCTGTTTTCATACTTTTGGGACACATATTTTTTAAACTACTCATCAGATTAAAAAAAGAAATATGCTGTTTGAAAGACAATTTAATATGCTTTAATATGAGCTTAAATTTATCAAGAGTGGCTGCCATTTATATGCATAGCAACCGATAAACAAATGAATTGTATTTACGTGGTGGTTATAACAAGAATAACAAACTTGAGACAGATCGATATTATTGCCTTTGCAATTGAAACTTATACATTCATTTTTCATAATTTCAGTAGTTTTAAAGTGTGTTAGTTTAATGCATACTACACTGCAAAAAGCTGCCTAAGCTGTTGCTTTAATTGAAAATGGACTTAGCCAACGAGTTGTTGCTCGACAATTGGATATGCCACTTATAGCGGTGCAAAGAGTGTGCCAACGTTATGAGGAGACTGAATCCTTTCATAGACGACCTGGAACACATAGAAAAGGATGTACAGCAGCTTGTGATCACCGTTTTATTGTGTCAACAACATTAAGAAATTGTCACCTTAATGCGGTTCAAGTGCAACAACAGCTCCGTGAAGTGCGAAGAGTGGCTGTTAGTCAGTGGACAGTAAGAAGGCTGCAGGAAAATAACCTGACCCCTAAAAGACCTGCAATTGATCTAAAGCTTACCCCAATTCATCGTCAAGCAGGTCTGCGTTTTGCATGTGCATCTGAATTGAACATTGGAATAATGGGGATCTGTTCTGTTCTCAGATGAGACCAGAATATGCCTCTATGGTAGCGACCGAACAAGAAAAGTGTACCAGAGACCAAGAGAGCGATTTGCAGAATGCTACATTGAAGAGCGAATTGCTTATGGAGGCAGTTCCTGCATGATCTGGGGTGCGATTTCTATAGAAGCACGAACCGACCCTGCTTTCATCACTAGGGGCGATCGCGGTCACAGGAGAGGAGGTTTAACGGGTGCTAGGTACATCGAGAAGATTGTAGCAGTTCATGTGGTACTGTACATCGAGTTTATTTCTATGCATGACAGTGTGAGGCCGCACACCATAAGAATTGTGCGAGATTACATATCAGAAGTCAGTTTTCGGGTTATGGAGTGGCCAGCATGCAGTCCCGACCTAAATCCAATTGAACATTTTTTTTTTTTAAACTTGGCTGCTTCTTCATTACTATCCTCTCAGTATACACTGTCAACTGAAAGTATGTTCATTTTTATTGGATTTTAATATATATTATAATTAACAAAATTCATGTGTTTCAAATTTATTAATATTTTTATTCGCATATTAGTTAAACTTTTCGAGACAGAGCTTTTTTTTTGTAAAAACTTGGCTGCTTCTTCATTACTATCTTCTCAGTATACACTGTAAACTGAAAGTATGTATGTTCATTTTCATTGGATTTTAATATATATTATAATAACAAAATTCATGTGTTTCAAAATTAATATTTTTATTCGCATATTGGTGAGGAAGTACAAAGCAGAATATTTTCATATAAACATTGAAATATTTATTGACAAACATTTCTATACAACAAATATGTAAAGAACAAGCTTTACTTTATTTAACTTATAATAATACTTAGTACAATTATGTATTGGATTACAAATTTTAGGAAAAATAAATTAAAAAAGCGATTAAGTATCGATTTAACTAGAATTTAAAGAACTTGCTAAGTAATTTATTAGCAAATTAGGCAGTGATACTTACTAAATACCTATATTGTAAAAATTTAATTTCTGTTAAAAATCAATTGCTATAACAAGTTTACAAAAATTGTCTTCTTTGACTGGTCACATTCGAAAATTAGTAGTATCTATAATTATTAATAATCCTAAAAAGGAGATTTTGTGGATTCTTTTTTTGGAGAGAGGCTTAGTTTTAAATATTTGTAGGTTATGATGTATTAGTATTTCCGAGAGTATTTCACATTATACAGTTTTTTAAATCATGGTCACTATATTTATTGAAATATTAAAATAAATTTTATGTGTAATTAGTCATTATGATTATTGGTAATTGTATTAAACGTAGCTAGATATGTGGTCATGTAACTGGAAAGTAGGTAGTAAACTGCTTGCAATACTAGGGTAGGTACTGAGATCTAGTTAACTGTGTCATTGCATTGTAAATACTAGCTAAGGATATAATGATAATATAATAATATTATATTATATTATGTTATATTATTTTTTTGTGGCATTTTTGTCAAATTTCTTTTCAAAATGGTCTTGGGCTACTATTCGTAAAGTAGCTTCCATTCTAGGGCCTGTTTGTTGAACCATCCAACCAAAGCCGATGTGGATGATCAAATTCCACTGCTTGACCCGCATCCATCACTAAAACTCTGTCCGAATCCATTATTGTATTTAATCTGTGAGCAATAGTGATCACGGTACATTTCTCAAAATTGGTTTGGTATTGTTTTCTGAATCAGAGTCGGTTCTACAAAAAAGAAATATAAATTATGCTTTAATTTCATATATACAGGGTGTCTGGAAAGGTCATGTCAAAAATGAAGAGGTGTACAGGGGAGCTCAAAATAGTTGTAGTACTTCACAAAAATTTGTTTTCTCTTGGGCTTCGTTGTGGAGTTATTCGCCTTCAAAGAAAGAAGTTTGAAAAACTAATTCCAATTATAACTTCTAAGTCGTTACCATGACAACAATGAAATTTGGGCAATTAAAAATTTTTTCCTCAAAAATGGTGCATCATACGAAAAAAATTGGAGAGACCAATTTCATTCAGAATTGATAGCGGATTTCTAAAAAAATATCAAAACGAGAAAAAGTCAGTGGCGAACCATTTTTTTTTTGTTGAAAAGGTTTTGGCATTCTCGCACAAACGCCCGTGCAAGTAGAAATATTTGGATCATCCCAAAAAATGCACATTTATCCCTCCAAAACGTTTTTCAAATTTCGAGTCAATATCCTTGAAATACTTAATAAAAATATATAAATAATTCAAATTTAAATACTCTGTATCTGGGAAACGAAGCATATTTCGACCTATGTTTATATGAACTTTTTCACAAAGTAACTTCGGCAACCACCCCATAAAATATTTCGGACTTATTTACAAACACCCTGTATATTCATATACAATATGAAATTACTTATTCCTCTATAAAAAAGTTAATGTCTTCCTGGCAACACGGCTTTATGGAGAAACGTTCCACAGTAACAGATTTTACATGTTTTATTCAGATAATATTAAAAGTACTAGATAGAAAAAGTGAGTTAATTCACACTGATTTTTTGATAGCTTTTGCTCGTGTGCATGACATAATCTCAATTCAAAAATGAAATAATACTGACTAGTGATTTATTGTTAAATTTCTTATCTGGCTAGTAAAAAAAAGCAACAGATTCGGAATAAACATTCATAAATTTAATGAATTTGAGGCAAATTCCTGAGTACCTATCCAATTGGCAAAATTGGTACCACTGTTTTACTATATTTATAAATGATCTCTATGGCATTCTCAATCTGGTTATTTGGTTCTAAATTAATTGATGGTTAAATGATCATATTACTGTGATAGCTAATTCATTCATTAATTTGTAATGAGAATTTGTGAAGATTTTTCTATTATCGATAGCTTGAAAGCATTTTGTTCATTTCTTTTTCAAGACTCCAGACTAAAAATTATTTTCAAATGTACAGAACGATGTATAAGAGTGGGGTGACATAAAATTTATTATCTTATTTAAATTTGAATGTTGTTAAATATGTAAATTCTCTTATATCATGGTATAATTAGCGAGCCATTTCCAAGATTAGGAAATTTCTCAAAATATACATAATAAATCAGCTGAAGAAAGTTATAATAATTTTCAATTAATAACACGTAGAACAACAATATTTAACAACAAAAACAGTGATCAGCTAATAGTTTATTAATGATTATTGATTATTTTCAACAGGGTGTTTTTTTATAATTATGCAAACGTAACAAAATACAAATTTTATTTTTTTTATTTTTCATAATGAACAGCCTGTATTTTATTACTTAATTTTATTGACCTATTCCATCTGCTTTAACTTTTATTGTCCCGATGGCTGTCGATTATTTTTTAGGTCTCAAAATTGGCCCAACATGTACATTTTCATCTGACATACAATGGGATGATATATCTCAGACTCAGAAATTATTGCATGATTTTGGTAATGCTACTTTGTTCGTATTTGTTGATTGCATATTGCAGCGATGGTATATAAATCACATTGATATAATTTTTAAATTTTAAACCTACTTTTCTTGGCTTTATTATAATAAAAAAATTGGTATATACCCATGCACATTGTACTGTATTATACTAAATACTGTTAATGTAGAATAAAATTGAAATTTTCGAATAAAAGTTCATTAAACAAAGTTACATGTATGTCAGGAAACCTACTTCATATAAAAAATGTAAGTAGAAGTCTACTTACTGTGGATCCACGTTTGCTGTTGCTTCATCCATAACCAATATTTTATTATTTCTAACAATTGCCCTAGCAAGACATATTAACTGTCTTTGACCAGCACTAAAGTTAGAACCTCCTTCACTAACTTGTTTGTTAAGATCGTCAATGGCTGTTTTTAATTCAACCGAGAATCAGACAAGAAATTTGTCATCTTATCTTCTATAGCAAATCATGTGAATGAATTTGAAGTCAATTTTCATCTGTTAGAGTTTTGACTTAAATCAGAATATTTTTATGTTTAAACCAGAAAGGTAATAATTAGTAGAATTTGATACTTTGGTGCGTAAATAATAATTGAAAATTAAGTTGAATAAGGAATTGAAAGTAATTTTAAATTTTAAAAATGATTTATTGTTCTAAAATATGCTCATATCGCTCATCACATTCATTCCCCAGTGAATTAGTGAGCTATTCATAAATAACTTTTTTATGGCAAATGTAGAATTTGGGTAGTGTTTTTATATTAAAAGTTTTAGTATTTTTAATATTCAATTTGGGTTATACTCGGCGGCCGAAATTATAAAGAGTGACTAATACATAATATAAAAACACTATTACCATAATGCGTATAAAATATAAAATGATTTCTATACGGTTCAATATTATTTATCTTTGTGCCGCTCGCCATGCACATCGGTAGAATCTATACTTAATTGTGTATAGACTGAGTTACACTGAACGTCGATCTATATTTTATCTCTGTCTTTTGCACTTGGTAAGGAATAGGGAAATGCTTTTTTAGTGGGTGTAAACGGACTTGATTTGCCCGACCTGAGAAACGTCATAGCATAAGCATAGACGAGGGGTGTAATTCCATGGCTACAATAGATTTATAAATTAAAAAACACAACTGGGACATTTTAAAAATGCTGTAATAATTAAAATTGATCAAAGTGCCGGTTATAGCAAACCGTAAAAAATATTAGATGTTATGTTTTATTATGTTTTTTCATTATTTTCTGTATCTTGTTGCCTTTTACGCAGACACGCCAATGGATTTTCGTTCTCGGCACGCTTCATCCCCCTTACTAGTCCAGGAGCTAGCGATGAATCACTATCTATAATTTTAGCCGTCGAGTGAGTATAGTGATTATTAATGTGATAAACAGAAAATTTAACGAGTGTTATATATTTTTTTAAGATATTATGACATTGAGGAGTGCATTTCTCAAATAATACAAAAATTATGTCTCCAGGAGTAGATCGATTAGACAGCAAATAGCTGAATTTTATTCAGGAAAAATTTTTTCATAATACGAGGGTCATTCAAATATAAACGTGAATAATTTTTTTTATTAATGATAAAATTTCTCATATTTCTACATAATCACCTTCCTTTGAAACACATGCAATTTCTGCGACTGTCAGGCCGATCGTGGGATTCATTTTCAACTGTCTCTTGTTTTTCGGAGAAGGCTTTGTGCCAAAAAAAACACAGGGTTGTGAGTGTTTTCAGCGAACTGCCATACTAATTTCTGCAAAATTTCAGCAGGGCAGACCCCCTCCCGCGTCAAAAATTTTATGATAATCCATTGCGTAACAGATGAGTGTACTTCCTTCTCACTCATCTTTGCCACTTCTTGGCTAACGGTCTTAGGGCCGTGTCAACTGCGATCCCCCCACTCGTCCTATCCCTACCAACATTCCCTGTTCAAACCTGAGCCGATCGGTGCCCTTTCAAGATGTCCATCTGGGCATTCTCGTTTATATTTGAATCTCCCTCGTATGTAATTTGTAAACATTTAACTGGTTGATGCTAATATGTCCGTTCTCTTTAGATTGTAAAACATTTATAATAATATGTGTTTCACATCTTTGCCTATCATTAAGACCAGGAGCTTTCCTTGAAAATTTATAATACTTTTATTTGCATAATATTGAAAAGGTAGAGAGCAGAACATTTTCATACAAACATTGAAATATTTATTGACAAACATTTGTATACAACACATATGTAAAAAACAAGCTTAACATAAATAATACTTATTACAATTAAGTATTGGATTACAATATTTCAAAAACTTGATTAAGTATCAGTTTGATTTTAATTTAAGGGGGAATATCTGAGTAGAAAAAAAAATTTTTTTTGACAAATTACCGAAATGCATTAAACATCACAGTAGGAAGAAATGCTGATCAGCATTGCGAGATTGAAGATAATGAACGCGTGCATAACACTAAAGTCGAAACCTACAACGTGACCCATGAAGGGTGGATTCAACGAAGGCAGTCACAGATCGCTGCAGAAGATGCTGTCAGTACTGTAGAGGGCCTACTCTATAGACAGGAATTGCAGATTGACGGTAAAGTAAAAAAAAAGTTTTCTCAAAATAATATATATTATGTATTAATATAAATTTTTTACAAATATCGATTTCTCCAAAAAAATTCTCCAAGTTTGGAATATGAAGAATATCATATGTAAATGTTGTCTTGATATTTCAAGAACTGTAACAGTTATGGGTGATTTACCGAGAAGCTGACGAGCGACCCAGTTCCCAAATGCGTCAATTCTGTGCCAAACTTCAAACGTGATTATCTCAAAACGTACTGTTCAAAGACGGTTTCCAAAATGTTCGTAGGATTTTTTTTTAATTTAATTATCTTTTTTGTATCTATTCAGAAAGGTCGGAAATTAAGGTCGAAAAATGGCATTATGTGAAAAAAAGTTTTTTTTTAAATCCTACGTTGCGAAGGGCATCATTTTGAGAATTTCTTTGAAATTTTTGTTCAGATCAATCAACTGCATGTAATTTTGGGAATGGCATACTGTGTGAGTGAAATTTGTCAGTATGCCTCAACGTGTATACATACTTTCGAATAAAACAAACCTAGTTTTTGAGATAATAATTACTAAAATTCACCTATTTTTCCGCTGTCTTCTCGAATGTTCCCCCTTAAGTAACATATTAAGTAATTTATTAACAAATTACACATTGGTACTTACTAAATATGCAAAAATATTTAATTTCTGTTAAAAATCAATTGTCAACAAGTTTATAAAAAAATTATCGTCTTCAATGGTCTTATTTTCTATTTTACACATTTAGAAATTTATTACAAGTAAATATTTTCTGTAGAATATGTTGCAATACAGATACACAACTTAAAAAAAATATATGTAGCTATTATCATTAGTATTTTACTTTACGTGACATTGCAACTTATTAAATATTTTATTCTTTGCATTTTATGAAAGTTACTTTCTTAAAGCTATGAAGAAAAATAAATTACACAGGATGTTTTCAAGATAAATAGGTTTTGAGAAAAGAAAATAGTAGATATAAAAATAATAATTTTCATTAAGCATTCTATGAATGATTTAGGCCTCCGTATTTAAAAAAATAATAAAATTAAGAAATTAATTTAAATGTAGGTTAGTCCTGTATAGTATGAACTATTTATAGTTATCAAAGGCATATTTGATGTGACTTGCTCTTTTAGGACACATTTTGAAACATCTATTATAGTAGTATAGTATTATAGTAGTTATAGTGAAATGCTTACAGAAATTATTACTCGGACAAAAAAAATATGACCGTATAGGAAATTAAATTTTAAATTGAGTTTCGTCTTCTTTAAACTCGATCCAAAATGGCAAACATGGTTAAAAAAAATCGTTATTTTCAAAATAACTAAAAACATATAGCACCGATGGAAAAATTTTAAATGAGAAAATTGTAGGTTTTAAAAAGATCTATCGACTGATTTTTTGTAAGTATCGATTGCTTTGTTACTTTTCGAGATATATCGAAAAAATCGTTAAAAATCTTCTCTTTTCTCTTCTTCTATAACTCATTTACGTTTACATTCCCATACTTGCTATTTACTGCAAGTATAGCCAGCGGCAAGCCAAAAAAGTACATTTAAAAATATTAATTATTTTTCGATATATTGATTTTTTCTTTGTAAGTTATATTATCATGCTATTAAAAAATGTCGAAGATTTTATTAATTTTAAGGATAAAAAAATAACTGAAATAGTTGCACTTTTTTTGGGTATGCTGTTTTCAAATAACTATTTCAATTTTTGTTTTATGAAAATGACTTTAAAAGAAAGAAACTGCTGACATTTTTTCACGAATTTAAAAAAAAAATTTTTTTCTACGACCTTCCAGAGCCGAGATAATTTTTTTTTTTTTTTAATTTTGAGGACGCAATTAACATTTTACAGCGATGCGCTTGAAACTCCTCCTAACATCGAAATAGACGAAGACTATCTTGATGCTTTCGACAAACTTCTCGACGAAACTGTTGTTGAGTCACAATGTGAAAATATTGACGATTATTCTCTTGATACTTTCAACATAATTCTTCACGAAAATATGAAAGACGAATAAGAAAATGAATCAAAAGACAATCCGACCAAGAAAAGAATTTCATTCAATAAATAATTTTATCAATATAGGATACTTGTTAGTTTTAATTGTAATAATTTTATACATATTTTATACTTACATACATATTATTAAATATTTTTGTCAATAAATTAAATTCTTTAAACTTATTTTACACCAAAATTAATTAATTATTAAAATAATGAAGTAATTGTTAAAAAGCCAGCAACAAGTATAATGTCAGTATGATTAATGAAGCAAAACTATTAATTATTAAAATGACGAAAATGTGAATTAAATAAAAACTAAACATTTACGGGACTATTGCGAAAATGACTATAATATTCGTCTTTATCTCGTCAAGCTCCCCCAGATTAAGTACACAAATTTTTGTACGTGGTCCAGAAGCCAAGACGTCAAAGATTTGGCAAGCGTGAGCCTTTTAGACTGCACGTTATCAGTTTTCAGAGCGAGCGTGCGCCACTTCGCCCTACTTCTCCGTCCGGTCCAGCTGACGCACTCAGCACTTGACGCACTCAGCACTTGCCTGATTCAGTTTATTACTCAATTACTAATACTAAAAATCAATTAAACATATCCTACCATTTTTTTTTTGACAATATAACATATTCAACATTAACCTCCATCAAGCGCATTGCTGTAAAATGTTGTCCTCAAAATTTTTTTTAAATAAAAAAATTATCTCGGCTTCAGAAGGTCGTAGAGAAATATATATTTTTGAAAAAATGTCAGCAGTTTCTTTATTTAAAAGTCATTTTTATAAAATAAAAATTGAAATAGATATTTGAAAAAAACATACCCAAAAAAGTGCAACTTTTTCAGTCATTTTTTGATCCTTAAAATTAATAAAATCGTCAACATTTTTTAACAGCATGATTTTACGAAGAAACTAAACTGAAAATCGTTACTGTAGGGCTATCTGCTGAGATTATCTAGCCAATTTGCGAGAGCGCCTTTTTTTCAAAAAATCGATCTCGAAAAATAATAAATATTTTTAAATTTTTCAAAAATGTACTTTTTTGGCTTGCCGCGTGCTATGCTTGCAGTAAATAGCAAGTATGGGAATGTAAACATAAACGAGTTATAGAAGAAGAGAAAAGAGAAGATTTTTAACGATTTTTTCAATATATCTAGAAAAGTAACAAAGCAATCGATACTTACAAAAAAATCAGTCGATAGACCTTTTTAAAACCTACAACTTTCTCATTTAAAATTTTTCATTCGGTGCTATATTTTTTTAGTTTGTTTAGAAAAACAATGTTCGCAATTTTGGATTGAGTTTAAAGAACAAGAAACTCAATTTAAAATTGAATTTCATACACGGTTATATTTTTTTTGTTCAGGTAATAATTTCTGCAAATTTAACATTAGGCTGTGACAGAATGCTTGGACTATTCACATCATCAGTAAAATGTGATTATTTCACTGTGATTTGTTCCAAAACATGAAAATTTAAACAGTCAAAAAATCATAACAGGGGGGTGTTGTCAAAATTGTATGTTTCTCTTTTCTGATCTAATTTGCTTCCTCCCTTTAAATTTCAGGTTGGTTAATGAAAACTTTATTTTTGCATCTAACTTTCCATTCACAGGATTTAATTTATTTATGTTTTTTTGCCTTTAGTGTCGAATATAAATACATGGTAAGTCAAATTCAACACTTGGGGTTTCTTTTAAGGGTAAACTCTATCGGACATATACTTTTTAAAGTAGGGGCATCTATCAGACATGTTATAAAAGAGACTGTTGTGAACTTTTAATATATGGTATTTCTGACTTATTTTACTTAATCGACTTCCAAACAAAAAGAATAATGATGTCACTTCACCACTTCTACAATCTGTCAACATCTTCATCCTGGGAAAATTTGTGAACTTCTACACAATACATCCATAGTAATTTACTCCTTGCAAGTAACTATCTTATCAGTGCAAATTTGTTATTTTTGTAGAGGTATTTTATATAGTTTGCATTATAGAATCCAGAAGTACATGCAATATTTCTTTATAATTTTGGATATTACAACCTAAATCTATTTTCTTGAGACCCCTTTGTATTTTTAATTCTTGAAATCTGCATACAATTTTTTTTATACGATACTTATGCAAAAAAAATGGTGTAGACAGCAAAAATTTTTTTGCTGCAATTCAATTGTTTCATAAAACAAGTATCAGCGATACAACAGTTAAATAATAATTAAAAAAATAAATAAACTGGTGGTTATACTTTATAATTTTCTTCTTTTTTTTTGAGTAAATAACATGTTTCCGAAAGAAAGTTTTATGTATACTTTAAAAATTAAAAAATATAGAGGAACTTCTAGAAACATTGCACATTTCACTGGATTCCGAATATAAAATTAAATAAAAAACCTCGACAAAAATAAAAATTATTTGAAAGGAATCAAAATACGGTTTTCGCCAATCAATTTCTTTAAAAAACAAAAAGTATTGAAATTGGCCCACCATGTACATATTTCATTAAAACACTGAATACATTTGGTTTAATTCAATTGGCAACTTTGAAGGATGTTAACATTCTTGTCTTTTAATTTATCGATTTAACCACAGAATATGAAAATTTATTTTTTATTCTAACATAGAAAACAAAAAATATATTGTCCCTGAAATTTTAATAACTTGTAAGCCATAAGAATCCTACAAAAGAGATTTTGTGGTTTCTTTTGCTGGAGAACGGGTTAACTTTAAATTCTTTATGAAGGTTATGAGGTATTAGTATTTCGGTCATATATTTTTCATAAATCATACGGTTGCTATATCTATCAACGTATCGTTTAAAAAAAATCTTATATATATCAGCCACTATGACTATCGGCCATGGATAATAAATGATGCTAGACTGCCATTTAATTGGAAAGGCAGGTAAAGTTTGAAATAAATAAAATAACTATTTGCAATTTTTGAGTAGGTACTGAGACTGACTTAACTATTTCATTGCATTGTACTGTATAAGGATGTAATGTTTGCTCATTGACTGTCATTATTAAAGCTCTCATTTTTAATATGCGGTTTATGCATCTTTTTTACTATCTACATTTTCTTCAGTGACATTTTTGCCAAATTTCTTTTCGTAATCATCTTTGGCTACTTTTCGCAAAGTAGCTTCCATTCTAGGGCCTGTTTGTTGAACCATCTTTGTAAAGAATCCATGAGGCTTCTGTAAAAGTTGATGTGGATGATCAAATTCCACTGCCTGACCTGCATCCATGACTAAAACTCTGTCCGAGTCCATTATTGTATTTAATCTGTGAGCAATAGTGATCACTGTACATTTTTCGAAGTTGGTCCGTATTGTTTTTTGAATCAATGAGTCAGTTCTACAAAAAAAATTAAATAAATGATATAAAATATACATTTATCATTCATAACTATTTTTTTTTATTCTCAAGATGTAATTATTATTAACTTTATTGTTTCATAATTATAAGAATAGTTACTTATTGTATAAGCACATATCTAAGTATAACTGTTTTATCCACAAAAGAATGTTTAAACATGAAAACGTAGTTCGAGCGTTTAATATTCTTAAGTGGATAAAAGGCAATTAAAACACTAATGCAATACAATGTTTTATCCATAATCACATCACAATCATCTTTGTGGAGTCAGAATTATTGCAATTTAATAAAAAAATCTTCGCACGACCTGTTATTTCTTACTAGTACTTAATGAAACGTGGTAGGTTTTGTTATACCTACTGCTATGCTATGCTATGGTACGTTGTTTATTATCAACTATTCAATAAACAGTTCTATCCTAATTTGGTACAAATGCAAGAAAGTAATTGTGTTCCTGTGGCTGTTTTTGAGGAAGCCCAAGAAGCAATATTCCATTTATTGCCTGCGAAATCCAGGGAACATTACGAAAAAGTGTTCGCTGAATTTAACAAATGGAGGGAAAAACGGAGAGTAGTGACAATAAATGAAGAAGTCATGCTATCATATTTTTTATTTAAATTTGAAGAATAAATATGCAATTTCATCTATGCGGTCGAAGTATTCGATGTTGAAGGCTATTATAAAAGTCTACAAAAAATATAACAAGCTTACTGCTTATTTGAGGAGTAAATCGAGAGGATATAGAGAAAAAAAGGTTCAGTATTGGAAAGAGCACATTGAAGAATTTTTGACTGGGGCTTCGGATAAAGAATATTTAATGATTAAGGTAATATCTCTACCTTTTACTTGGTATATAGTGAATTTTGAATTATTTTAGGTTGCACTAATAATGGGGGTTTCTGGTGCCTGTCGATGCTGCGAATTGACAAATTTAAAAATTAGTGGCGTATAGGACGTTGGCAGTTACCTACTTCTTTCAATACCTGACACCAAGACGGGCATTTCAAGAAATTTTACACTTACAGAAGAAGGATTTTGCGTGAATGCTGTTGAAATATGCAGAAAATATATTTCTCTGCGCCCAATTTGCCTAACACAAGACAGATTTTTTTTAAGATAGATCAATCAGAAATGCACTTCTCAGTTGGAATCAACACATTGACGAACGTACCCTCAATAGTTGCTTCATTCCTGAATATTGCAAATCCAGAAGCATATACTGGCCATTGTATGAGGGACACTTCAACAATTCTATTGGCTAATAAAAGTGCTGACCATCAGGCGGCATGGTGGATGGAAGAGCTCCTCTGTAGCAGAAAGTTACGTTGAGGAGTCTATATCTAACAAACTTAATATTGCAAGGAAAACCCAAGGAAAATATTCCTTACAAGAAGAGAAATCCCTAACTTGTGCAAATTCTTCACAAACTTGGGCAGATGTTATACGTTCCCAAAATGATGGCAACAATGCCACAAGGGTTGTTATTAACGGAAAGAAGTTAAATAACTGCCAGAACTTATTCAAGGTCCCATTAATATACTATTTCAACAATGTCTGAAAAAATTTAAATAAACTACTTACTGTGGGTCCACGTTTGCTGTTGCTTCATCCATAACTAATATTTTATTATTTCTAACAATTGCTCTCGCAAGACATATTAACTGTCTTTGACCAGCACTAAAGTTCGAACCTCCTTCACTAACTTGTTGGTTAAGATCATCAATGGCTGTTTTTAGTTCAACCTAGAATCAGAAAATAAATTTGTCATCTATCTTTTATGGCATATAGGCCAAGCAATAAAGTATTTCATTGCAACATTAATCCTGTTAGGAAACCGACTGTCATCATCTGAAGGATAGTCCATAGATTAATTCTGTTATGTTTTAGTCTTGTAAATGTCACTTATTAACTTTTTATAAACAAAAAATTGAAAACAATCGCATTTTTTTTCAGTATTTGTTAATAAAAAAAGTAATTAAGTAATCATAATGGTGTCAATAGAAGAATTATAGATATTTAAAATACGAACAAAATGAGATTTGAAACGACTTAATCAGATAATTAGGAACTGAGAAAATCCGGAAAAACCGGAGAATTCAGAATTTTTTAAAACATTTATAAATCGGCCATTTTTAACTTGTAAGGCTGAAAAAGTAAAAATATGTATGTATTTTATGTGTGCAAAAACCTAACGCTATGTGACTATTGGTTTCGGTACAATCAGAACTTTAATTTTTTGGTACTCTTTCTTGCAACCAGTCTGGATGCATTTTGGATCCTCCGATTTTTATTTTTTAAACTGATTTTATCGAAAACTGCTGCGAAACAGGTCGGAAATTCTCATAATTATTAATAATATGTGTTCTCCTCAATCTGAAATTATTTTTATTTAATCAAATAAATAATCGGTTATGATTAGTTTTTTAAAATACACTTTCATTCTTGTGTACGCCACCACTGTAATATTCATGTATTTGTAACAAGATTGTTGGCAACCTACTGTGCATGTGGAGGGAGATAGTTTGGGTGGGTCAACCGTAACAAAACGAAGAGGATCAGACTGATATTCGCTAATATTGGACGGGAACAAATTCAGAGAAGTGTTATAACTTATAACAACCATGTGAGTAAACATACTATTTATTTTTCTGTATTTCATTTACCATTATTGACTACTGTTTCAGTTTTTTGCTAGGTTACTTGTTTGTGCGGCAAACATCCACTCGACAAAAGTAACAAGCACAAAAGAGCATCACCTTTGCTTTTTAATAACTTTTATTTCATACTGTCCGGTATATTGCTATTTCCCGGATACATTTGCGGCCGGTAAGTGAGCTATGGCAGTATCAGAGCCGGTAAATGTTGCCTAGCAACGTGATATTAGACATGTCACAAACAATATTATAAAATGACAGATCAAGCGATGTCAAACAAAAATTTGATAATTTTGAGGAAAAAATAGAAATTTATGCTCGTTAAAAATAGAAAGACAGTATGAAATAAAATATCATACAATACACGGCCGTTAGGTGTTATTACAGTACTCGTTTTTATTCCGGACTCGGCTCCTATGTCGCCTCGTCGGTAAAACAACTCGTAATGTAATAAGTCACCTACCGGACTTGTAACGTAAAATACTATTCCTTTAAATATGAGATTTAACATCAATGCAGAGACCAGTTCCCAATTGTACATGTGCTGCGCTGTGACTAAAGGGCGCCATTATTTGGGGTTACATTAGCTTGTCTAGCGGCGGGGTAAGAAAATTACTTAAAAAAGGTTAGGTTTATATTATTGATAAGTGTTTCTAATGGTCAAAGGAAGCCTATGTATAAATATAACCCCCACTCAGTTACAGTGTGCAACGTTCAAGTTTATAATTTAAATAATTCAGCAACTACAGCAGATATTTTATTTTATTATTTTTTTCTTTGGAATACTCTAGGAAGTACCGATACACCTATTCCCCAATTGCTCTATCAAATTTCGTGCTTATCTAGCAAAAGAGGGTGTGTTGATGCTTTGTGTAACTACAGCAAGCACAGTTTGAGATGCTCGAATTTCTGTGCACAGTGTCACGAAGACACGTGTATTTAATTTAGACTCAAATAATTGACCACGTGAGTCCAAGGATGATTCGATCGATGAAACTTGATGATTTCATGCAAATAGAAAACATTGATTATGATATTGAGGAAGTAGAGTGTTCGAAGCATGCGAAGAAAAGAAAAATATACTGAGAACAATTATTGTATGTTAATTAATATAATAAAACGAAAATGTGTTTATAATATAATAATAATTATCGTTTATATATGATACAAATATAGGATTTAAAAAAAAACATGCCATAGCAGCTTATTTTTTTAATTCATAAAATCCGGGTCCAGAATCTGTTCCTCGGGGTCCAAAATCAAAACAAAAGAACAAATTAATAAAAAAGCTGTAGTAGTTGTCGAGACATTTAAATTAAAAATTTAAATGTTGTGTGCAGCACGTTTCTATTGCTATATATGCGAGGTTTGTAAATTTAGTTATGAGACTGATGTTTTTATTTGAATAGAATTATTATTCAATATTGACTCCCTCAAAATAATTCCTTTGAGACACTTCAGCTGGTAGGTTACAGTCATTTGAATGTTCTCGAGTGTCTCAAAATGGTGTCCCTGGAGACACAAGTCAGGTGAGTACAGAGGAGCCACAGGAATGTTTTTACTGGCGAAAAACCCGTTTATTGAAATTGCTGTATGACAGGGTGTATGGTTGTGATGCAGGGTCCAGTTGTTCTTGATGTTTGGTCTCACACGTATGACCCTTTTTTTACCATTGTTTGGTAAGTTTTTAAAACAGTTTTGCAGGAATCGTCCTTATTGTTTGATTTACTTTATTAGCTCTTTAAACGAAAAATGTAAACTGAAACAAAAATGGTTTTAGTTCAAAATTTTGTAGAATGTCAGCGTGCTAGCAAACTAACCTTTCTTCAATGTGCGAAGTTGCCGCATTTAATTAAAGTGAATAATCACACCAAAAACTTAAAAGTTTGAGTATTAATATCTTTAATCCTAGCTGGTCAGTCCTTTCCGGATTGTTATATGTAACACATTTCTACACAAATTAGTCTTGCTTAAAATTTGGGCAGTTTCTTGAATGGGGTTATTTAGCTACAGCAATGTTTTTATCATAACGACAACATTTTCTGAGACGGGACCATTAAGCCTATGCTAAACATAGTTAATTTTGTTTTAGCATAACTCAGAAACTATGTGGTAAAATGTGCTGAAACTTTGCAAAAGTATCTATCAGATGCATAATTATTTATACTGAATGTATCATAATTACCTCGAATAGTGTTCATTTAGGACCTAAATTTTAGATGATAACTACATTAAATTGCTCTTGACAAATAAGAAGTGAATCTTATTTGTGGAAGGGCGAAATGGGCGGTGACTATTAGATGCCTTCATTATAGCCATCTTTCTCTATCGCACGGATTTCTATGACTTTCTTTATCGCTCTCACGTAACGGCCGATGAACCATG
>NW_019417424.1:27280-63338 GCF_000390285.2 Anoplophora glabripennis | reverse complement strand
ACCTGAACATAAACATTCCTTACTTTTTTAAAAATATATTATATAAGTTTATTATAAATGCACGATTTCAATCATTCAATGTGCCAACTTAAATTTCTAGTCACACTGAGATAGCATGTTTTTACTTAAAGATCTGAGTTAGCATGTTTTCCAAGCTTACGTTGAGGTAGCATGTTTTCCAACTGAAATTTGAGATAGCATGTTTTCCAACCGAAATCTGAGATAGCATGTTTTTATACTAAAGCGTCGAATAGATAAATACAATACAGAAATATAATATAATACGTTTATAAACGCGACTTCCACTTAAATATAACTACATATTTTTGAAGAAATTTTGGGCCAAGTAAAAAAAATAAATTATTTTTGTTCCCGCACATATAACATATTTTAATAAATGCAGCTTTATTATATTACTTTACTTACATTCCTAACAAATATATAGACCAAAGATACATACAGATTTAATACTGTTCAGCTAAATTGCTCTTCTGGTAGCATCTGATCATAGGTATTTAATAACGACATAAAACTGTCAAATCTATGCAATAACACAAAACCATGTACTAGATAGACTAAATCGCACGTGATAAGTCTGGAAATGCCTTAAGTCACGTAACCCTAGACTAGTTTCATCTCTCCTACATTCCATCCATAGTATACTATATTAGATCCCTGGTTTAAACAAAAAAAGTAATAATAAGTGAAGCTCTGTTTCTGTTTTGATCAGATTCGCTTTGTCTTTAATTTTTAATACTGTATACATACACTTTCTCCCTTTTCTTAAGATCTAAGATCTACTTACATTTTCGAGGGCCTGCCATAACATATCATCAGTAACTTTTTCGAAAGGATCCAAGTTGTATCTAATCGAAGAAGAGAATAAAACTGGTTCTTGAGGAATTATAGAAATGTTTGATCTAAGGTCATTCAATCCAATTGCAGAAGTGTCCACATCATCAATTGTTATTTTACCTTCAATAGGAGCCAATCTAAATAAGGATGCAATTAATGTCGACTTCCCAGCCCCTGTTCTTCCCACTATACCAACCTGGAAAAATATGTTCGAAAAAAAAAGTCGATAAGTGTTTCATAATACCTTTTCTGCCTGATTAATTTCCATATTTAAATTTTTCAGAACTGGTGGATCTTCTAAAGTATATCTGACATAGACATTGGTAAAGACAACTTTACCTGAATTTGGCCAGTTTCTATCCGGTTTATTAGTAGGTAGAGATTCAAATGGACCTTCTTTATCAAGTTTAGTATACTGCAAAACTCTTTCCACACTTGTCATATTACTCGTTACTTCTGCTGTTTGGCGAACTCCAAATTGTAACATACCCGTTAATATCAAACTTTGAGATATTACTAGGCCAACGTTTCCACTTAAAGTATTTTCTACAATCAATATGCAATTTTTAAAATACACACATTATGATGTTTAAAAATAATAATAAAAATATATAATATATTACCATCTCTAAATATGAGAAACTGATATGTCACCATAGCCAAAAATATTGTACTAATAATATCCAAAAAAAATCCAAATGCTTCACTGCTTACAAAGAACATAAACCAGGTACTTGTGTGTTGATCCTGTAGAACATCAAACTCTCTTGTTATCATACGTTCAGCTTTTGAGGATCTTATTGTCGGCATTCCATATAAAGTTGCTGAAATATGTGAGAAAACTGGTGCTTTTGCTAAAAAGAATAAGTTAAACTAAGCGAATGAATGAAATACAGAAAAACAGCAGTAAAACCCTTTTTTATGTTGAAGTTTCTAGGCACCAATAAGAACACCTACTTATACAGCATATCCCTAGATTAGACAAATGAAAACACGTATGGTGTTCAGAAATGTGGTGTTGTATTTGGGATTTATCCCAGTTTGTTTGAAAAACAAAATCTATCATGATTTCAAATATATAAAATTCAGTAAGCTTTTAAAATTAGAAAAGAATAGATTTTTCCACTAGTAAAGTGCCATTTCTGTAAGACATAATGTTATTAAATTCCAATGTATTAGGCCCAACATTATTCTTAGCATAATTTCAGATTTTTTTGTTAGCCAAGGTGTCCTTTCTGTACAAAACATCTTAAAATGTTTATTTCAGTTCATGTACAACTTTCAAAAAGGAGATATTTAGATCTTGTATGAAGCCAATGTTAATTATGTTGAGTCGTATTAAAGTTTGCAACAAAAGACAATTTTTGTGTAGTAGTTGATTTTCGATAGTTTTATATGGTACAGCCATAATGGTGATAGATACAAAAAATATGATATCGATGTCCCGTTCTCTTCTTTTGAGTTTACTTCACTGGTATCGAAAGATCTTGGTTAATTTGATTAGTTTTAGATATACAGGGTTTCTTGAAAACTCGCCCATTTATATTAACCTCTCTACCTCCGTTGTCATTAAATTTAGAAGAAAAAAGTTTGAACATAATGAATAATGTTATCAATTAATTGCATTATTTTTTGTTTTATTTCTTTTTTGTCAAATTCTTTTTTAAATACCTATCGTCATAAAATTTCACAATTGCTTTTACGCAAGTCATTTGGTATTATTTTTCTTAACGATTGGCAGTTAGATTTCTGAAAATCATTTAATAAAAATTTTCCCATATGACGTGTACTTTATTGGCGACACTATATATGGAAATAATATTAGTTTAAACTTAGACTTTATTATTTATGTACAGTACAACCTTGATAATTCGGATGTGTAGGGGAAATGGGGCGTTCTGATAAGCAATTTGTCCAAATGAGCAAATATTTGTTTTCTTTGTGTTGTAAAACACATACAAATGGTCAAACAAATCTTTACCAAAACATGTACTAAACAGTGTGTAACTTTGAATGGAGTTCATATTTACAACCTTTGACCCTTAGCCCTTAAGTGGTCGCTATATGAAGTGACTTAAGTGGTCGCTTGGCGCATTTTATACGCCCCATCAGAAAGCAAGTATTAAAACTATACCTGATGTAGAATTTTATTCTTATTTACATGAAACATTTAATAAAATACTGGTTTATTTAATATTTTATTTATTGTACAAAGATACATAACGCTCGTACATAGGTGCAAAAAGTATATGTAATAGTAATTAGGCGTAATTATACTAAAATTAAAATAATGTCTTTTGCTAGATTACAAAATTTTTTTTACAAAATAAATTGTTTTATAAATAAATAAAATAGAACAGGAGAATACTTTTGGGATATTTTCTTCAGGCTTATATCTATGCAAAAATTGTTTAATTTCTGTAAGCAGATTGCGAATGCTTGCTCTCTCATTACCAAATGAGGTTTCATCACTAACATTCCCAATTTTTTTAGAAAAATTCTACGATTTTTACCATTTTGATGATATGCATTGAATATTATGTTCGCATTCAGACCGGCAATATTTAGCAGCTGGTAAAAAATTACCAAAGGCCATCGCCTGGTGCGCTTTTGTACAGAATATGTAGAACACATTTGGTCGAGTGTCGACTCCTCCTTTGGTACTATTATAAAACAGAACTATATCTGGTTTCTGGGTCGCACAATCTACATCATGTTTGGTATGCATAGTGGAAAGCAATATTACTGCTTTATTTTTTTTTTTGAACAGTAAGACACTTGATCCCTTGAAAAAGCAAAAATAGATGAATTTATGGGCCTGCTTTTATTCGGTAGTAACTCTGCTGGAAGTTCCTTTTTATTTTTCTTAGTGTTCCTACCAATGTGATCTTCATTTCAAGAAGCTTTAGAACCAGCGGATAACCAGTGTACCAGTTATTGGTTGTTAGATTTCTATTCTTATTCTTGAATGGCTGAACTAGTCTGAGAACAACATCTGTTGGAGAATTTGAAGATTCGTATGTACCGGGAGGTTGCTTACCACAGTATACTTCTAACTTAGAAACGTAAAACGTTTTAGAATCGCATAGTGCGAAAATTTTAATACCATATTTCGCCGATTTGTTTGGAATGTACTGTATGAAGCTGCAACGACCCCGAAACGGAACCAGCATCTCATCTATGGTTAAAAACTCTCCAGGACAATAATTTTTTTGACAGATCTGTAAACTTGTTCAGAATCTCTAACTGCCGCTAGTTTGTCCGTTGTCTTTCTTTGTTCACGATCATTTATGTCATCAAGTCTTAGTGCCCTCAGAAGAAACAAGAAACGTTTATAACTCATACAAGCTTGAAATATGGGCAATCCAGTACCGTCAGTGGTCCATATCTCCCTGAAATCTGTATGACTAAGTTTCTTCAATCCTGAAAGATATAGTATTCCGAGAAAGGCTAACATCTCTTCTTTACTTGTTTCTTTTCCATCTCTTTCTCGGGTGTAATGTTCTTGTGTACTTCTGATAAAAATATTTGTGTAAGTTACTATCTTCTCTACCATGTTTTCAGTAAAAAAGCAAAAGAATGCATTTATTTCGTCGGAAACCTGTTCTCTGCTTAGAAGAGGATGAGGTAACATTTTTGTGATATTTTTTGCGTCAGTTTTGGCAAACTTACTTTTCAGTGGGTGTTTATTCCACAATACATTTTTATCTCTACAGACAAACATAGGATTTCGAAATGTCCCTTCTTCTGTTTCCGATTGACTATTTTGAATAGCTAATAAATCTTCACCAGCACCTTCTTGTTCTGAACATGAGTTATGATCACTGTTCTCGATTAGTTCATCTGATGCATCTTCATCAGTGCCTCCCATATCATCGCTCTCAGGTTCTTCTACAATTTTCTGCATAATGGCTTCCATTTTAGCTTGGGTAAGCCTTCGAGGGTCTTTTACTGGCACCGTAAACCTATGTTAACACATTTTATTACGTTAATACGTATATAAAGATATACATACATATTTCCAGAATAAAAAAAATTGTTACTTACATGGTCGCGTGGTGTACAATTTACGCCAGTCAACATATAATCGCTGCTCTCAGAAGTTCACTGACTACTAAGAACTGTAATACTGATCCTATATACAGAAGACTATGTGTAAGGAGGATACGTGGGCGGTCCACCCCCACCGGTGCTTAGTTTCTAAAAACTGCAGGTTTAGATTTGTTTGGTGTACTTTTTACGCCTTAGCGACCACTTAAGGGTTAGCAACACATATAAGTTTATTTTTTCAAATTCCGTTGTAAAACTGATTTTTTTAACCTTCTTTTCGTAACTTTCATACCCCGCCACTGGAGGAGTTAGTGTAAACCCAAACAATGGCATAAGTTAGTTGCAGTTCATATACACTTAAGAACTATGGTGTGCATTGTTGTTAAAACTGATAATTTAAACAAAAGGTTGAGTATTTTATACAAAAAAGATAAAAAGAAAAATTTACTGTGTTCATCAAGAGCCCTATCATCCCACATAAACGAAAATATAATTTTTTCTTAATCTAACAGAAAACTCAAATAGTAATAAATAAATAATGATAAATGAGATACACAAAAGTAAATAATCTGTTTACTCATCTGATTTTGAGCAAAATTGCCTCCATTGCTATCCAAATACACCTCAACTAAGTTGAGTCAAGAGTTATCTCCTCCGTTGCATTTTCTTCTACATCACTCACAAAATTCTGTGGTAAATATTCATGTTTCAGCACCTAACTATGATATATATTCCATGAAGCTCCAACTTTCGTTGTATAGTCATATGACATACTTGAAATCTTGTGGCAAAGTTTCTCACTATAAGTGAGACCAACCCCAACCAACATTTCTTGATTGGTATACATGCATTTTCATATCACACAGAAGCTTGAAAATGAAAACACAAAAATACACTGGAACTAACAGGAACAGATTCTGCTAAAATTTAAACTGATTGAACTATTGGTCCCGTTTTCATTTCGTTTGTGTCATTCACCGTTTAATTCTTCTTGTTTGGTTTTGCTCTTGCTTTTTATTTATTTTGGATTAGTTTAATACGTTAGTAGCTGATAAAGTGGGTCAGTAAGAACATATTTTATTTAGAATTTTCTAACTTTTTAATAATATGTACTTGTTTTAACTTTCCTAAATGTGTCCTTATCTACATTATTTAGTGACAGTAGTATAGTTCAGCTAAACTAGGTCAATGTCAGAGGGCATTGACACAGGTTCATAAATATATACACCATAAACAAATTGTAACACATTGTTTGTAAAACTTTGATATGATTTAAAAATATATTTCATATAAACCAGATTAGTAAGTATTTTTATTTATTTTTTTTATTATGTACATTTTTAAAACAGCAAAAATAATTAGTTAAAAATATAATAATAATCATAAACTTGTTTTATTTATTTATTAGTTAATATTTAATTAATCATGTGTTTGCGGGGACCGCCTAGCCGGGTGTCTTGGCCGGTGGATTTCGATCTGCCGAGGTAAGCACCACGGACGCAGGCTAGAATTTGGATGGGTGACCTAAGGGAGGCTCGGGGACGTGGCTGTGGCAGCCTACCAGAGACCTGGGTCGCTCAACATTTGCCGCATGCGTGTGGGCCGCGATAAATGGTAATGAGAACAGAGCAAAGAAAATCTCTGTAACTCAAGATCATGCTATCACAGATAAACTGTACGAGACTTTGCCACCAAGCCACCTGTGTAGTAATAGGATGGTTTGAAGAAAAGTACTCGAGTAATGAAGGAGAGTGTACAAGGGGCCTAATAAGGCCTAGGTGCCGCGGTGGAAAAACAATTCCGACATACATACATACATATACACACATCATGTGTTTGCTTATTTTATTTAGTTTATTTATTTAGTTTTTTTTATTTCTAAATCATATTATTATTACTTCTAAGAATCTCTAATTGATTATATATGTTTCTTTTTTCTTCTTATCGCATAAAATCTGTGCTTTTCAACGGCTTTATTGGCAACTCCCCACAAGATAAGACTTGAATGGTAACTCTCGTTGAAATTAAACTTAATCTTTTGTACTATTTTTATCTCTTTTGCTCTGCTATTAAACTCTGATGTTTTAATTACAAAACCGGCCAATATCAGCCATTGTTAAGTACCTACTTTCCCGTGCAATTGTGTCATTTTAAAGGTAAGAAATCCAACAATCGTTTTCTCTTAATATCCTCAGTTATTTCATTAACAACAATTACTGTCATATGAAATTGAACCAGTAATAAAAATACAGTTTATTTCAAAACACATGTAAAAAAATATTTTTTTAGAAACTGATGACTTTATTATGGTGACTTTATAGTCGGAGAGCTGGTAACGCATGTTTCATGAAGTGTTTGATGCATCTTAAAATTTTTTAATTCTAGTATCTATGGGATACCAAGCTGGAATACCTGTGTTGGCTTGACCCAACCCGGGACACCTGGCACTGCGCATAATAGAAAGGTGTAATAAAATATAATCCAAAAAAAATGTTTGATTCAGAGGCCAACAAACGTTAATCAAAAGTTTAAATAATTTAACACATAAAATATTAATTATGTTTTAATTTTTTTCAGAAAATGAACAAATTTTTTACGGTCAAGACATGCTTTCAAGTGATGATTCTACAGAAGAAGAATCGGAGGACAGTAGTGATGAGGAGGAAAATTGAAGATACTTTTCTAAACATTTTTATGAAATGTACTTGTAACAAATATTTTTTATGATAATAAACCTATAAAATTGATTATACATTCTAATCGTGGAATTTTCAATAATAACCTCACAATCGCTTTAAATGGTATTTTCTAAAAAACAACTTTGGGGTGTATTAATTAAATGTAAACCCCCTCAAAAGTGTCTGCCTTATTAAATTGTATGTGTTAAATTATTTAAACTTTTGATTAACGTTTGTTGGCCTCTGAATCAAACATATTTTTTTGGATTATACTTTATTACACCTTTCTATTATGGCGCAGTGCCAGGTGTCCCGGGTTGGGTCAAGCCAACAAAGGTATTCCAGCTTGGTATCCCATAGATACTAGAATTAAAAAATTTTAAGATGCATCAAACACTTCATAAAACATGCGTTACAAGCTCTTGGACTATTAAAATAACACATCGCTAAGTATTACAAAAGCAATTTTTTTATTAAATTATTCTTTTGATTTAAAAAAGTAACAATTGTTAATGTTGACAAGTGTATCAGTGCAAATGTATCACCACACTAAGTAAACCACAATAATTAAAATGCAGCTGAAAAAACTTAATATAACTCATTTATTTATTTAATTAAAAAAAGCATTTTATATTTACTTTCAGAGGAACGCATATTATTACCCCCAAAAAAATTATCCTCACTTAAAGTTACATCCTGTATGTATGTACATATATTCCCTATACAGGTTTAGTTCAGGTTATAAAGGTTTTGTTCAAGAGAAAAATATGTGGATTTCAATTGAACGGGCTCTCCGGATTACTGGATGCCCAAATCCAAATTGAAGTATGTTTGGATTATCAAGGCTGTACTGTACTATTTAAATTCTACCTGAGGACTTGAAACTTACTAGTTCCTTCCAAACGTTTTACATCCTGAGCAGTTTCCAGATATATAAGCCTGAAGTAATAGAAAATAATTCCAAGAACTATCGCTGGGGCAACCATCCATGGAGTTACTATAAAAACCATTACCAGAATACCAAACATGACGAGAAAAATTTGAAGTGCATCCAGTCCCGCTCTGGGCAATAATTCATCTACAGCACCCATATCTTTTGAGAATCGATTCAATATCCTTCCTGGAAATTAATAGTGAATAAAAAATATATAATTATATACTGGGTGATTCCTAAGTTGAGTCGTATTTTTTATAGCTTGTAAAACTCATTAAAATAAACATTTTTTTCAAATACTAATTGTCAAGAATCTTAAAAATAATAAACATTAATCAGGAAAATAACATTTAGTCTAATTCTGCCTGGAATTTAAAAAAAAAGTTAAAAATGACCACCCTGATCCAGACAAAGATGGGAACGATTTATCCAAGAGTCTGGGCACCTGCGTAGGGTAGGTATAAGGAAAAATTTTTTACTTAATTGTATCAGCTGCCTGTTCTGTGTGCAATAAGTTCTTCTCTTATGTTAACTAAGGTTTTCATTCAATCCCATAAAAATATATCACAAGGGTTAAGATCTGGTGATCCGACAGGCTCTCCATGACCTACCTACATAGTATGGAAAGTAATGTCTAAAACACCCGTGCTTCAAGCCTAAAATGGACTGGCATTCCATCTAGTAACAATGACATGTTCTCTTTGTGTTTCAAATCATGTAGAAG
This sequence comes from Anoplophora glabripennis, assembly GCF_000390285.2. Classification (NCBI taxonomy): domain Eukaryota; kingdom Metazoa; phylum Arthropoda; class Insecta; order Coleoptera; family Cerambycidae; genus Anoplophora; species Anoplophora glabripennis. Next base: position 54,097 of record NW_019417424.1, on the reverse strand, counting down.
ACCCAGTTGATAATTTTGCAACAATTACAGAAAACTTTGGCCCATTAAACAAACTGGCAAGTTAAACATTCAACAAGATTACTGTTGATAATATTTGCTAACACATACTGAAAAACTATCTTGAACATTTGATTGCCTAAAAGCATTATTAACTGACCAAATATGAATATTGCAAAAATTGTTAATTCCATTTTGAATAAATGTAGCCGGTTCATAACCAAAATGTTTTTATTAAAGTTTTGTTTCATTCCATGATGCTGTAAGTGATACTTGCAAAACAACTTTGTTGGGATGGTCTTGTTGCTGTAAGGTTTGAACTCGTTGCACACGAAATAGATTTTGCCACAACGTTGCCCAAATTTTGACAGCAACATTGAAAAATTGTCCTTCCTGTTGTACGCTTTCCCATATTTTAGGTTTTCACGCATGTTCTCCACGATGTTCTCGCAAGTCAATATGTCTCTTCCCTTTTATACAACTCGAAAAAATGATCGCATTGAGGAGTGAAAATACAAGAAAATAAAATAAAAATATTCAAAAAAAAAATGAGAAACATTAGGTTTCTGTATCATTTTGAATATTGATCAACTTTCTTTTGCTTAATTTATGAGCAAGGCAATTTTTCTCATACTTATGGAAGGTTGTAGCTGTCTTATTTTGAAGTTATTTAAAAAATATTATTTGAAATATTGAGTAGTTCTACACACTGTTGATTTTTTAAACAAAATATAGCGTTATAATATTCCACAAATAAGTACAGGCCTCGACTATATACACTCAGACGTATCAAGCTAATAGGAGAACTTGTTGCCCGGTTTGGGAAACCAATTCTCGCCCGATGGGAAACGAACTCAAAAATGACATGTGCGCTTGGACCATTCGGTAATAGATGGCGCAATTTTAAGTGCCGATAGNTTTAATTTGAACGATAATTTCGACAAACAGAATATATCTCCAATCTTGGTAGGGCATGCGAAATGCGAGAAGTCACGCCCTTGAAACGCCTTCGCCGTTTTTTGCATACTGACGTAGTCGCGCTTTATTTCCTTCGTTTGAATAAATGCAGAATGCCATATAGTGCGACATCTAACAGAAGTTTTGACAACTATTTCAGTGTTTATTAAGGACTGATAGTCTTAGTGTATATAGTCAAGGGTACAGGCTATTCTCTAAAAAAAGTTCATGGAGCTTTCATATGTTTTGGTTTTGAGGTCCAAGGCAATTTTTTTTTTTTTGATACTATTATTCACATTTGTTTTACACATTTCCAGGCAGATGGAATGATCGTATTTGCTAACCAGTTAGGTATGAGACTTGAATTATTATGATTATTATCATATTATTCAATCGATAGACCATATGACAAATATGATCAAATCACTTTTTGATAAATATCATCCAAACAGTTAAATAAAAAAATATCTCAATATCAATCACTCTGTATCCTAAAAACCAAATATATCTGGACCTATTAATTTGTTAGTAGAATACTGCAACAGCTTATATGTCTAAATAGACTCACCTGATGGATTTGTATCAAAAAATCGCATTGGAGCTTGTAGGACATTGGAAAACATTTTATTGTGTAAATTTATGGATGCAGTCATGCAAATTTTATAATACAATAGTGATCTAGCAGTAGTTAAAATTATGGATCCTATAATGAATATCGTATAAATAATAATATAACTATCTCGAGATCCAATAGAAGTGATATCAACTTGATTTGTGACATTTTTCAAAGTATCGTTAATTATACTGGGGGTTTCAGTGGTGGTAATATTAAAATTATTTGTTAAATTCCCTGTTATTAAATTTTCACTTGGAGTTAATTGGTATCTGAGTTCTTCCATATTTGTCCTAAAAAATAAAAAATTGACCAAACTCTTCATATTACTTGCATTTTGGCAAACTCGTAATTCGTTAAAAATTTTGTGGTAAGTTACTGAGAAAGTTCCAAGATGAGTTCAGCTTTGGTTTTGGAGATACGAGTGATACATATCATAAAACTCGTGATCTTATGTATAGAGCATATCACTTTAAACCTTTAAGTTCACTGTTTTTTAGATGGCCTATCATCAAGGTCAAGGTGGTTCCTTAGGTTTTTGGGGCTGCTGATTATGAATGAAGTCAGAATTTCAAAATTTAAGATGGCGGATCCAATATGGCGGAATAAATTTTTGAAATTGAACCAAATTCGACCAAATTGGGTATATAGGGGTTTTCAGGGTCGCTGATTATGAATCCGAGATCAGATTTGCAAAATTCAAAATGGTGGATCCAAGCTAATGGTCAAAATTTTAAAAATAAAAAATTAACGAATTTTTTTGATATATGATAACTTTTATTATTTTAATGAATTACGAGTTTGCCAAAATGGGCGATTTTCGGAGTCACTCTTTATCAGGAAGTGAAGAAATTGGTTCTATGTTTTTTTTACATTACATGCATAAATTTATTTTTACTGATTACTTACCAATAAGTTACCCATAAATCTGAAGCATTTGATGCCATTTGTGCTATTATTAATAAGAAAAATAAAAATAACAGAAGGAAAATAGTACCACCAGCTCGACAATATTCTAAGTATGTCGAAGTGGGAATAGCACCTTTCTCAATCAATTCATCTGTTTCCTGTGGCTCATCTTCATTAACTAATGAACTCTAAAATTAAGGTAATGAAAAGCAAATTATTTAAAAGCAATGGGTTTTTTTGTTTTATTAGAAATGCCTAATCAAATAAAAAGAGTAAATGAAAATACCATTAATAAAAATTAAAAAAAAGTTATTAACTTCAACTGGTTTTATCTTTCAAATTGTTGCTATTCATAATTCTAGTTTCAATTTATTAAGAGTAAATAAAGTTTTCTCAAATATACGTTTTGGTTGTAATGAATTTGTTAAGTTTTCTATTTCACGACGAGTTCTATTGTTTGAAAAAATATTACCTTTGTACCTTGTTACTTTTAGTACTGATTAACTGAAATGTCAGAAAAATGCATTTGAAAAGAAAAAATATTTTTGGGCTTTAAATTTTGCAATATATGGGGTGTTTCAGAAATAAATATAGGAAGACATAGAAATTAACCCTTTTCATTCAATTCATGTTTAGAGTCCAATTTTTGGAAGGTCAGTTAAGAATATTAAAGAGAAACAAATGTTGATCTTGTATAACGTAAAGTTAAAAATATATTCAGTCTGATAAGTTCCTATTCTCTGGCACTTTATATCAGCCATTTCAAGAAAATAAATTGTGTTTCCACTGTTTTGCGATCTTGATTAGTTATCCTCTTACTTTTTCTTTTTTAGGAAAAAGAAGCATGCTATCTACACACATTAGAATCAATGTATTTTTCTACTGTCATTCTGCTGAACAGTACCTAAGACATTACAACAATTTTTACTGTGAAAGAAAACCACATGCAATTTTTCCATGAATTATAAGTACACATATAAGTATCTAGATACGATCTTCTTAATATTTAGAACCGTTAAGTTGGACAAAAGACACTTCAAATTTCGGTGAGTGAGTAATACCCATGTTATTTTTAGAGCTGTTTTAGAATTTTTTTTTTTTGGGTTTTATGGTAATTGTGACAGGAACAATTTTTTAGAATTATTGTAAATGTATTTGTTTTTTATTTTAATACCTTAACGAATTTTATTAAAAAACATTGTTTGTATTTTAGAGCCCTGAGGATGGTGTAAAATAACACCGAAACGTTGGCAATGATTTAAAATATAGTGTTCTTTTATTTATTGATCTTTATCCCACTAAAACCTTGACTTGGAAAATAAGTTGTTTCTGAAATAATCTGTATATTTGGCAATATCTGAACTTACTCCAACTGAGGTCACGGACTGCAATCTTTCTCTACGAACTGAAGTTACTGACTGTACTCTTTCTCTATGATCTTCTTGAATGTTTTCCTTCTCATTTTCTTTTGCATTCTCTTGGTTTAAGCTTCCTAGTTCCGTTTTAGACAGTTCACTATATGTACAAATTTTCTCAATCCTACCCTATAAATATTTCACTATTTATTACACTTTTTAACAAGATATCGGAATTAACTCACATTGTTTATAATTACAATTATATCTGCTTCTTTTAAAAACTGCAACTGATGAGTAACTAAAATTCTTGTTTTATCTTTCAAATACTTTTTAAAGCATTCATGAAATAAGTGTTTTCCAACGTGTGTATCAACAGCTGACAAAGGATCATCAAGTAAGTAAATATCAGCATCAGCGTAAACGGCTCTTGCCAAATTAATTCTTGCTCTTTGCCCTCCACTAAGGGATACACCCCTTTCTCCAACTAAAGTTTTGTCACCATGAGGAAATTGCTCAAAATCTCTTTCTAAGGCACACACTTTCACGACATCTTTATATCTACAATTGGAAAATGTCTATAATACAGATTCAGTTTTAAATAAATGAACTATAAATTTTTTAAAATGAACAATTTGTTATAGATACATATGCGTGCTGGTCACTTCTGTATTATAAAGCAGAGAGTAAGGCAAGAGTTATTTTTACGGTTGTTAGATGAAGTAAACATCTGTAGTAATGTACTTTTATGACGAGTCACGTGAGCCGAGTATAACTTTTTTATCATCAAGGACTTACATTATCCCTTTCATCCTTTTCATTATATAGGGTGTTTATTAAGTAGTTGTACAAACTTTAAACGATGAATCTTTGAGTAATTTTACGATAAAAAGTTCATACGAGTATGCACATGGGTCTACAACTAGTGAAAAAATGCATTTTTTATTGATTGTATTGCGATGTGACAAACTTAGATCATTTACAAGACTAAGACTGAACTACTTCTACAAATAAGTTAATAACATTTACAATATTTGCTGAAAATGACCTTCGCCTACTGCAGCACATGCATCAATTCGCCTTAACATTGATAAATTTCAAATATACCTGATAGACCAAGAAATAAGGGTGAAAAATCATCAAGAAATCGTGAAAATTACTGGGCGTGATTTTATTGTTGGAAAGTCTTGGGAGTGATAATACAAGAGGCATCTCATCTCGTGGGTGATGAAAAAAGTATAGCGTCATTGTTTTTTATCAACTAATAGGTCAAAAATTCAGCATTTTTCGTTCTATGCATTGTAAAAAAACTTAATCTTAGCAAAAAATGTTCAACACACGATTTAATCTAGAGCAACTCATCTTTAAAATGATACTATAAGTTAAAAAGTGCTTTTCCTTTAATTGTTAATAACTTTTTAAATAATTAATAAAATTTCATCAAACTTTCCCAAAATGTGAGTTTTTATATCCTTAAGAGATGTGCAAAAGATGGGCTAGATCAGTCAAATAGTTTTTGCAAAATTTCACTTATTTATCCCATTTTTGCAAAAAAGGCCCATTTTCAAATGACTATTCCGGGGGCAGGGTTATGACGAAAACATTCTTCTAGTTCAAGTTAGTTCTAGTTAAAAAAGATTAAAATTTTTTTCAAATTTAGTTGTAAAAAAATTGCTAACTCCGGACCTATTGGTCATAGAAACTTTTTTTTTTCAATTTGTAGGTTTTTTTATGAGCTTTCGAATGGTGTATATACTTCTTTCAAAAGTTAAAACTGCGGAGTTATTTATTTTATTTGTTTATTAGGGAAAAAACATAATTTGGTAATAATTATACAGGGTGGTCCGAATTTTATGCAGGAAACTTCAAGGGCAGATAGATCTCTTTAAAATAATATGTGTTTGCCTTATATAGGTCTGGAACGGCACCGTTTTAGAGATACGGGGTGTTGAAGTTGTCAAAAAAAGTTGATTTTTTGTTTATATCTCAGGAATCTATTAACCGATCTCAATAAAATTTGGTACATATAATGTATGATAGTAGGCCTTATATCCCCTGAAATATGAGCTTTAAAGGTTCAACCAGTGGTGTGCAACTGGACAGGGGTCACCCCAAGAACATTTAAATAAAGGGGACTATGCATGTCACAGTCTATCTCATATGTTGGGTGAAGCTAGACAAGGGGAAAGCAGAGGGCTTTATTTTCATCCAACTGATGCGCGCGATTACATCTCCAATGTCGTACATTTTGGATGGGTCAAAATAAAATATTTTATAGTCCTAAGTCAATATATTTCAACAGCTACTCAGTATTTTTATAATAAATATATATAATATTTTTATAACTTCTTGGAATCCCAATAACTGTAACCATTTCTTTCTTGTCGCACCATCCCCAAGCATCCTAAAAACGTTCACATTTCACTTTTAGAATACTGAGGTAAATTTTTAGTGAGAGATAATAATATATTCCCAAAGGAGAACATCAAATGGTTGAATGAATGCAAGTTTCAGTTGATTGCATCTTTGGTATTTTTATGTATAAGTGAACCATCACCATATTTTTTCTGTTGTATATATTCAGTTTTTATGCTTGTGCATTTAGTAAAATTGTAAATATATTTTGGAAAAGATGAAAATGATGATTGATTAAAATTTGTAATGTTGGGTATAAGGGATAACATTGAAATACCTATAAATATATTAAATATAAATAATGTCTGTAACTTATTTGTGGTGCAGCATTTTCCTTTGATTTTAATGGCCAAACGTGGTTCATATTATTGTTTTCTTACTATTTCAGCAAAAATTTTAAAAAAATACCAAGTCAGTTTTATAAAATTCAAATAAAAGTTACCCACACGCACGACAATGCCCACAGTTGCATATACATTCCAAAGTCACCTTCAAGCACGCTTACCTGTGGAAGGATAGCTGATGTGGATGTTTATAATCCAATTTCTTACAAATTCTGCACTGTCTAACCATATTCACACCTTAAAAGATTATCCAAAATATATGTATAAACACTAATCACGTTTCACTTACTAAAATCACAACTATTTTCTGACAAGAGATGCCATATTCTGCCAACTACGGCAGAACGAACGAGGAATACGCTACAAATTATTGCGTAGTTGCCAAGTCTTGGCAAATATGAAAAATGAAAAATAGTTTAATATGTACCTACAGAATTTAACAATATTGTATGCATAACTTAATAATACTATCCTATAATAATAATTTTTACAATTGTGATGAAAATTGCGATAAAAATATTAAGTACATTTCCAGTATAATTATACAGCTGACAACAATGATACAATTAGACTGTGAATAGACCAGGCTTCATCTAGAAATGTAAATAAATAAGTCCCCTTTATTTAAATGTCCTTTGGGTGACCATTGTAACTGATTTATATTTTACTGCACAAAATACGTAAAAAAGGTGACTTTAATTTTTTCCCTAAGATTCGCCGTTTTCAAGTTATTCATACCAATACAATCCCCTTGTGGCAGATACTTCTAACGATAATATTACAAGAATATTTGTTTATCTTTAAAAGTAAGTGCAATTTGTAAGCACATCAATAAAATTATTTACACTCCTTTCTACACCACCTGTGAGATAGTGTGCGATATAAACAAAAAATTATTATTTTTTAAAACCTCAACACCCTGTATCTCTAAAACGGGGCCGTTCCAGACCTATGTTTAAGGCAAACACGTATTATTTTAAAGAGATCTATCTACCCTTGAAGTTTCCTGCATAAAATTCGGACCACCCTGTATTATAAAGTCTCATTTTAAAGACGAGTTTCTCTAGATCAAATTGCCTGTTGAACATTTTTTGCTAATATTCAATTATCCTGTTCCTTAGACCTTGTTTGTTTTGGACTGGAGTTTTGTAAACTAGTGATTTCAAATGATCCCACCGAAAGATGCAGCACGCTTTTTGCGAATTTTTAATTTTTTTTCTAATTTTCACTAAGTAATGATAGTAATTTGTACAGTGATAGTTTATCATAGCACACAACTCTTATTCGCTTATTTTGCAAAAACTCTTAATGATTCAACTTACAAAATTCCAATGCAGGTTTAATTTTAAACCCATTTTTTTACAAAACGGCTGCTTTCAGTGGCAAATACCTTTTGCAAAATTGAGTGGAAAATAGGTACGTTTAGTCAAAAATGAATAGTGCGACACAAAAAAGTTATGGTTATTTAAATCCAGATACAACACTATATGGCGCCCTCTAAGATTAAACAAAAAACTAACAAAGAGAAGGTAAAGTAGTCGGATTTTTGTAATTTTTGATATTTATGGTACGTGTAGTTTGGAACTTGAATAAGAATTTTTCAAAGTAGTTCGACGCAACGTTCATAAATTACCGAGATAATCGATTTTGAAGTTTTACCTGACAGTTAAATCCACTAGATGTGACGCATTCTTCAACTGGGAGCGTGGCCTAATTGGTAGCGTTCGGGACTGACAGTCACGAAATCGCTGGTTCGAGTCCGTCACGTGACTTTTTTTTTTTTCAAAACGCACCATATGGTTTTTTATTATTTTTTTCATCTCGAAAATTATGAACAAACGAAATATAATAAATACTTATGTATATGTAGGAATATTCTCCAAATATTTCATTAAAATGCACAATTGGTTGATAAACAATACTTATTTATTATGAATTAACAATAAGATTTCATTAAAAAAAAACAAACGAGGTCAGGTAGGATGTTCTTTTATTTTATATTTATGTTAGTATTTGGGATTTTACGCAATGTGGTACGAGCCAAAATGATAGCTATCATAAAAAAATGGGAAGCAGAAATTTTTTAAGCATCTAGCTTCCTTTCTTTTTCTTTTTCTCATCTTGAAAATTATGAACAAACGAAATATTATGAGAACTGTATGTAGGAATATTCTTCAAGTGTTTAATTAACATTTTGAGCTAGATTCTGTGGGTCATCCACCGTGTTTAAAAAAAACCGCTTACAGAACACAGTGCTCGGGAATAAAAAATTTCGTTAAATTCCACAAAGGGTAGAGAAGCATCGAAACTATGTGATGAAAGAACAATCTTTCAAAATATTAACGAAATTTGCTTCAACGTCGATATTTTCAAAAAAAAATTCGCCTGTAAAAACATAACATTTACACGACATGCTAGATGCTTAAAAAATTTCTGCTTCCCACGTTTCTATGATAAAATCATTCTGGCTTATGTCACACTGCGTAAAATGTCAAATACTAAAAATAAAATAAAAAACCTACCTGACCTCGTTTGTTTTTTTTTAAAGAAATTTTATTGTTAATTTATAATAAATATTGTTAATCAACCAATTGTGCATTTTAATGAAATATTTGAAGAATATTTCTACATATACATAGGTATTTATTATAATATTTCGTTTGTTCATAATTTTCGAGATGAAAAAAATAATAAAAAACCATATGGTGTTTTGAAAAAAAAAAATGTATGTCACGCAAAGGACTCGAACCAGCGATCTCGTGACTAACAGTACCGAACGTTACCAATTAGGCCACGCTCTCACTTGAATAATGCGTCACATCTAGTGGATTTAACTGTCAGGTAAAACTTCAAAATCGATTATCTCGGTAATTTATGAACGTTGCGTCGAACTACTTCGAAAAATTCTTATTCAAAGGTCCAAACTACACGTACTATAAATATCAAAAATTACAAAAATCCGACTACCTTACCTTCTCCTTGTAAGTAAATATTTAAGTTTCTCATCATCAATGGTCCCAGTTTCTCGAATCGTCAAATTGACACGTTATTGAACAAAAATATAATCGAAATACCAAACAAAAATTTTTTTTGGGACATTACCTCAAGAACCAAGTCGTTGTGGACTCATACAAACTTTTTATTTTAAAATTAGTCAAAGATTCACCCTTTAAAGTTGGTACAAATACTTAATAAACACTGTATCATCAACTTTTTTAGAATTTCTATTATTTAGTTATCACATTTGAAATATTTTTTGCGATTTTAAGTTATGAATAATTGTACTACAAACATTTTGTAGATCATAAACCTGTAAATAAATAATAAATTAATAAAAATATTAATTAATTTCTTGATGATGAAAAAGCAAATGTAAAATTAAGTTTAGTAGAGTTTGTACAATACGAGCTGCACATAAATTGTTATTTATACTATTAGGTTATATTCTTGTATACAAAATTAATTACCTATTTTTTATATATGGTCTTCCAAAAAGTATATTATTCCTAACACTAGAAACAAATAACCAAGATTCTTGAGAGGCATAGGAAATACTTCCACCGATATCAACTCTTCCAGCATTTAATGGTAATTCCCTCAGTAACAGCTGCAGTAGCGAACTTTTTCCAGAACCAACATTTCCAACAACACAGCACAATGTGCCGGGTGCAATATCTAAATTTATATTCATCAGTGTATCAACAATAGGATTTGGCAGCCAACTTGCATTTACTTTCACTATTCTGACAGTGCCTTTCTTCTCTATGTCACTTATTGTCTGTTCGTTAGCAACTGCAATGTCAGTGTTTTCTTCTAAAAGTAAAAACTTTTCTAGTCTTTTGATAGACACATCAGCTTCTGCATAAGAACTAATAGCCATAGGATAAAATATAGACATGTAAAGTTGAACAGTATTAAAAAGTTGAGCCATAGAAAATACTACATCTCCTGTAAGTCTATTGCCAAGAAGTACATAGGTTATGATTGTTAAGTACAGAGTCACTCTTTCGGTAAAAACCATAATAGCCACAGAGACTCCTCTGATATATGATGTTTTTCTGACTACATCAATTTCAAGTCTGGAACAAATATTTTTTTCCAATTAAATTTGGAGTTGAACACATGAACCACATAATTAATTAGAAGATATAATTATATCATTTTTATATTTCTTTTAAATACAGTGAAAGGAATAAATTTATTATTTCATAAATCGGTGACTTTGGGCAAAAATTCTGAAACAGGTTAACATTCATCATTAATATTGATGATAAGATTTTTCCTTACCAGTACCAGTCGTGCAATGTTGAGTTGCCTAAGCTCGACAGTCACATGACTTGTAAACATTTATGAAGGCTCTATATTTTCAATAAGGCTACATTCTAATCGACTTAATTCGCGTTTCTGTTAAGTACTTAATGCTGATATACTAGGAATATTTAAAAGTGTTTTTTATCAACATGAAGCTTATTGAAATGGAAATAATTGAAATTATAATAATGATTGTTATGGAGACAGGACTCAGAGGGATTTATTTAATATAATTACCCCAACCGAGAACAGTTTCTCAATCCACAGTAAACATTAAAAAGAAGGTTAGGGAAGTGGGTCATGTAAAGAACCTCCGTAAAGATAGTAGAATCATTAGTTAAAAACATGGATCATTTTTTTTCTAATGTTGAAAAAATTGAAAAGTGGCATCCTTACAAAGTTACCTTAGTTCAGGAGCTTTTGGAAGACCATTTTGATAAATGAGTTGAATTTTGTGGAATTTTAATGGGAAAAATTAATCGAAATCTGATGTTTTTAAAAAGCCTCCATTTCTCTGATGAAGTTACATTCCTCCTAAATGGTCGCATGAAGCCTTAAACTTGTCGGTATTGGGAAACTGAAAATCCACATTGAATGCACTCATACCTAGAGAACGTGAATGTTTAGGTTGGAATAGTAGATTATAGGATCATAGGTCCATATTTTTCAATGGAACCTTATCAGATCCTCGATATTTACAATTTCTGCTAGACGATTTGCTCCGAACTGAATTGGCCGTTTCCAAACATAAATGATGTTACAATCTACAACAGTTTAGACAATAAATTAAAAAACCTAACACTTCTTCGATTTAAAAAAATGTGTAAACTGCATTTTCTCAAAATGCAGTAACTTATTGCTTGCCTTTGTTCTGTAATAATTTTTTTTGTGTCTGGTTTTATAGTATGACTAACCTATTTTATCTTTTATATCAATTTTTTCTAAATTTTGTTTTTGTCAATTAATTTTAATATTGTAATTTTAATAATTATGCTCCTGTAACATTTTATTTTAATATGCCTTTTTTGCAAGCATTGTATACGTTTAGACATCATCCGAAATAATTTAATATGAATTAGATTTTTTATAAGGTTAAGTAGAGTAGCCATTGGCTAGACTTCACCTTATGTAGGTGAAATTGTATTTTGCTTTGTAAAATTTTCAAAAATAAAGAGATTATTATTATTATTATTATTATTATTATTATTTGCGACTTCAGCAAGATGGTGCACCCCCACATTATACTGTATTAGTAAGAATTTACTCGGACGGTTTTCGAGATATGTGGAAATTAAATGTCTACCTAGGTCACCAGATTTAAGTCCTCTAAATTTCTTTTTATGGAGATAGTTAAAAAGTAAGGTATATCAAAATGGACCACAAAATCTAGATACATAAAAAGAATGCATTCAGACAGAGATGGCACAAATAACTCCGGAAGTTATAGACAAAATTCAAGAAGATCATGTCTTTTTCATTGTATTATAACTGAGGGTCATCAATTTGAAAATCTATTGTAACTTAGGTTATTAAAAATACATTTTTTGGTGGAATTTTAGAATTTTTTTTTTACAAAATATAAAATTGTATTTCCTAAATTTATTGATATGGTTGAATAAAGAATTACCTTTCAAAAGAGTTATCACATGACCCATTTCATATAAAAAAAACATTAATGACATCATCACTGTCACACAGATGACATCATATGTAAAACAAATAACTCGTAGAACAAACTTTTAAAAATAAAAATTGACTTGTTTCAGGATTTTTGTTCAGTCATCGATTTAGAAATAATGAATTTATTCCTTTCTCATTTATATCATACTGTATACTATAAGAAGTAATTCATAAATTTAATTTTATATATATAAAAAAAAAACTAAAATAGTATTATGGAAACTTCCACTTCAGCTGTCAACTATGATTGAAATAAATTCTTTTAGTGAGACATAGGTATACTACGTCTCACTTATGTAACCACCAAAAAGCTTGTCATAGTTGCAAGAATCAGTGCGCAAGCCACAATCACAACAGGGTAAAAGTGGGGCTCCTCCGAGGACAGACACAAAGAAGAAAGGGTAAGATTTCTTCTAAAAAAAATTGCCTTGAAGCCTTTGTTTTTGAGATATATAATGTTCAAGTTTAATAAAGTGTATTTCTCTAAATATCTTGAAAAATATGTTATTTTTGAAGTTAAAATTTTATTGTGAACGAAAATGATTTGCACTTGTTTGTACAGCCCCCATTTTTAAAATACAGGTTACTGTTTTTAAAAAAGGATATACTTAGCAGATGAATGTATCATTTTTACAAAATATTGCAATTATATGCAAAAAAGTTAAGAGATCATTTTAAAAATGGCAAAAATATATTTTTTTTTCGAATGGCCATAGTTTGTGAGGAAAATATAACAGCATAATTCATATACAGGGTGATTTTGAATAGAGTAACACAAACGCTACTAGTGCATCTAGATGAAAAAATAAGGCGAATGAACTAAATATACCTTAGACAAAAGTTGCACTCCTGAGGAATTACAGGGTCTTGAATGTTGTAGAGCCAACCAATATTTCCTTCAATTTATCTTGAACGATGTGGCGTAAATCATTTATATTTGGTACAGACATTTGTCCAGTGCGGACACATACTTCCTATTAATATTGTTTAAATATATCCACCAGAGTCGCCTACATGCAACATATTACTCCAAAGAATTTTTCACCTTGTATGAAAATACATATCTTATTTACATTTTCGGACGTAACAACTATAATAATAATAATAATAATAATAATATCTCTACTCCTCATTCTAACTACGGGAATTAGCCCATAATTCGGAGACTTGTGCGGGAGAGGAGGCGGCATACTATTATTATGCAGGCCGCATTTGCGCCCAGAAACGACTTATGTCGGTAGGCCCTAACCACCATTCAGTGCAGGAATGAGGGAAACCTGGAAAACCTCATTAATTAGGGGGGTGGTCAAATGCCAACCGGTGTCAATCTCTCACATTGACCCAAGCCAACATTCTTCCACCCTACCATACCTGCACAGAGGGTGCCAATCCTCCGTACAAGCATAGCTAATCTACGGTCTATCGGTCGCGGGAATCGAACCCGGGCAGAAATTTGCACACGATTTAAGGACTGATGCCTTAAACCGTGCGGCTATCGACCAAGCAAACACCAAACTAAAAACAAACATTTTTTCTCTTGCATTTTTTTGATAAACGCGATAGTTTTTTTAGATAATTTACGAAAAACAAACTTCGGAAATTTTACAGTGCCAATGGTTGCAGTCAGGTTGCAGTAATAAAAAAACATCAACACACCACTCATTAATAGCTAAAGGAAAACGCTTTTCTGGTAAAGTAATTTTAATAAATTTATTTTGAAGGAACAGGAAGTATTCGTTATGTAACATATCAAGTTATTTTTAGTGTCTAATTTAAATAATAAATTTTAATTTAAAATTACCTACTGTAATCTCGAATGTAATACTAAGGAATATATCGTTATTTTAAAGTAAAAAGTTTCTAAAGAATATTTTCAAAGTAGTTCTCATTTTTCTGTAAACACAATCTAACACGACGTTTAAAATTATGTCGTACTCTTGCAAATATTTCTGGGTTGTTACGAATATCATCAGCTGCGAGAAAGATTTTTCGACGCAATTCTTCAACAGTATTAACAGGAGTAGCATAAACAAAACTTCAGTGGTCTCCATAAGAAATAATCAAGTGGGGTAATGTCCGGTGAACGGGCAGGCCAACTAATGGGTGCATCGACACCACGACCTATCCAACGTCCTGGAAAATTTAAATTCAACCATTGCCTGACAGTTAAGGTACTATGTGCCGGAGCCCGTCATGCATGTACCACATAACTTATTGTACACCTAGTGGTGTATCCTCCAATAACATTGGGAGATTTTCATTTAAAAATCGAAGATATTCAAGAGCTGTCAGTCGACGGGGAAGAATAAATGGATCTATTAGAGCATCTCCAACAATTCCTGACCATACATTTACACTAAAATTGTGCTGAAATCTTGATGGACATATTTCATGGGGGTTTTCATCAGTATGACTATTACGATGGTTAACTAAGCCATGTCTTTGAAAACATGCCTCATCGGTGAACAAAATATGAGATAAAAAATTTAAGTCGTGTCTGGACATGTTAAGATACCACTGGCAAAAAACAATCCTTGCAGGTAAATCATTTGCAGTTAATTCTTAAACCAGCTGGTGGTGAAAAGGGCGTAATAGGTTATAATGAATCAAGTTCCAAACAAGGCTTTGCGAAACGTACTGTGTAGCCAGTCTTCTTGTACTTGTTTGATGATTTTCTTCTAAATTGATAAGTATAGCTTCTTCAAGGTTTACATTTCTGATATACCGTCTTTGTCCATTACCCTCATGCTTAGGTTGAATTTGGCCAGTTTCTCGTAACCTTCTTTCCACAGCTGAAAAAGTTTGCCTGTGGCGAACCCGGCGATTTGGATATCTCATGGTACAATCTTGTTGTGGCAGCACAATTTTTGTGACATTCAAAAAATACTTGGAGCATATCAACATACTCATTGTTAGTAAAATTTGCCATAATTAAACAACTATTATTTGAAACCGTTGATGACACTGACACATCAACACAAAAATAGCAAATTGTTTACTCAGCAAATTTGTTTCCGATTTACCAGGGGCAACTATGATGTTGGCGAAGTATTCCCATACTTATCAATTTAAGCAGGAAATCCTCAAACAAATCGTGTTAGATTGTGTTCAAAGGAAAGTGGGAACTACTTTCAAAATATTCTTTATAAAATTTTTAATTTAAAATAACGTTATGTTGTAGTATTACATTCGAGATTACAATAGGTAGTATTAAATTAGATATTATTACTTAAATTACACTTAAAATAATTTTATTTGTTACATAAAGAATACTCCTAAATAAATTTATTAAAATTACTTTACAAGAAAGGCGTTTTTTTTTTGCTATTACAGAATGGTGTGTTGATGTGTTTGTTACTGCAACCATTGGCGCTGTAAAATTTCCGAAGTTTGTTTTTCGTAAATAATCTAAAAAAACCATTGCGTTTATCGAAAAAATGCAAGAGAAAAAATGTTTGTTTTTAGTTGTTATGTCCGAAAATGTAAATAATATATGTATTTTCAAACAGGGTGAAAATTTTTTTGGAGTAATATGTTGCATGTAGTCGACAGCAGCGCCTCTGGTGGATATATTTAAACAATATTAATAGAAAGTATGTGTGCCCACTGAACAAATGTCTGTACCAAATATAAATTATTTACGCCACATCGTTCAAGATAAATTGAAGGAAATATTCAAGACCCTGTAATGCCTCAGGAGTGCAACTTTTGTCTAAGGTATATTTAGTTCATTCGCCTTATTTTTTCATCTAGATGCACTGGTAGTGTGTGTGCTACTCTATTCAGAATCACCCTGTATATGCCACTAGTTTGAGCTGTTGAGACTAATCATATTTCCACATTGGATTTGAGCCATATTTATTCATGTACTGTGCACACACAATATCATTTTAATATTTTCATTTGTATACAGGATATTAAGATAATTTTATTTTTTTGAAAACTTCAACATTCTGCATCTCAAAAAAATGACAGATTCAAGAGCAAATAATGTTTATACGAGTAAAAAAAATATTCTTAAATTTGGAGAAGGTAAATGCTTTCACGTTATTGACAAGCTGTAGCTAGTTACTTAATTCTTAACTTAAAACGTTTAAAATAAAAAATAAACTTGAAAATAAATGAATGTAACAATTACATTATGGTATTTTTGACAGTCAGTGAGTAGTTGTGGGTATGGAAATCATGATGTGACTCTCATTTTCAGTTACAACTTACGTTTATATTAAAATATTAAATTTGGTCCCTAGCAAAAATTTACCTTCTAGCTAATTCAATAACCTTTTCAAAAGGTTTTTCCCAAGCATACATTTTGATGACTTGAACACCTGTTGTAATTTCATTCATAAGTTTTACACGGTTATCGGTCCTTAATGCGATATGATATCTCCATTTTCCTTGTAGCCTCGACATATAACCTTAAAAGTTAAAATGTTGACAAAGACAAATTTGTATACATAAAATATGTAGTGAAAAAAACTTTTTTGAGATTATCATTATCTATATTATGCGGTTAACTATTTTGATAATCTAAGATATTCATTAGGAATCGGTTGGTATTATTATTATTATTTACTAGTAGAAAACTGCAACATTTATTTTGATAGTCTGCATATGAAGTGTCACTTATAAAGGCTGCTACCTAATTTAAAAGCTGAAAAAATGATAGTGATGTAATACCTTGTAAAGGAATTGACTCAAGAGTGATTGCCAACATTCCAGCTATAGCAGCATATCCAACACTTCTGTACATTATATAAAATGCAATGACAGCTTGTATTGGCATAATCCAAGCATAGTGGAGAAAATTTGCGGCCATATCAAATCTTTGGACATCATTGGACAACAAATTTACTAATTGACCTGCTGCAGTTTGGCCTAAAGAAGTTTGGCTTAATTTTAGAAGCTAAAAAATAGTATAAAAATTAAATTATTGATTTTTTTATGCTATTGAAGAAAGCAGAAAGTTTAATCAAAATTTAATGTCATAATTAGGGTTGCAACTAAGTTGGGTTTTTTCTTTAAAGGCTGATTTATCAGTGAATATTATTTGGGCTGGTAAGTAAAATAATAGAAATAAGTCTAAATGTTAATAATGCTCTTCATATTCCTGCCCACCGAATCCAATACAAAATGTTTCAATAAATTATTTCTGTGACTTTAAGTTCATATTTTAGTATTCAAGAGGTGAAAACATTCTCAATTTGTACTTGAACCGTTGTGTACAAATGTTCTATTCGAGAACACAAAATGAAAACTTTTTCTGGAGTGTCTCAAAATTGTTATATACAAGCAGCTCTCTGCCCCTTAAGTTGATTTTTTTCCAAATATATATATATATATATAACTTATTGACATAAAACGATCAAACTGATGATGTATAAAATAAAATTCTAAATTTTAGTCATGAGACTCAATAGTGTCCCAAACTGGGAAGATTTTTTCATATACGAAAAAATCAATTGTTTGAGTTAAAAATAGATATTTTAGACAATTTTACAGTGAAAAGGTTGCTCTGTACCACTTCATAAGTTGCATAATTCTGGAGTAAAATTGATTTAAAATTGCGAGTATGTTACATGTTGAAAATATGTGAAACATAATTTGTGAACACAGATATACACGATATGTTTGTTAATCACTTTATTTGACAAGAAGTTTTAACAAATTTCAGAACTTACCATAACTTATTTTGTATAATATTATTTTTAAATTTAATTTTGTTATAAAACTTTTTTAAATTTTAATTGGTACCTATCATGTATCAGTATTTGAAAGTAGTCCATGGTAGTTTGATTTATAGAATCTGTAGTAGGTATATATGAGCATAAATGGTGTAGATTATCGTTATCAATCAATAGTAACTTTTTGTGTCTTTCAAACTGAATCATACGGAAAAAATTATTTCATTAAACATGCCATCAATTTTTGTTTTTTTTTATATATTAATTAACTACCTCTGCATCAGAATATTGAGAAAAAAAATAAACAAAAGAAAAACCTGTTTATTTCGATCGTATCAGCTGTTTTGGAGTTATTTAAAAAAAATATGTATAATTGTTAGATATTAGATGTTTTGTTAGCTTTATTTTTTGGTTGGGCAGGTTTTTCTACAGTGCAAATGTGGCAACTTTAGTCATAATCAGAAACATTTAAGTTTTCCTTAAAATAAAACTAAAAATTGAGAGGTACTAACTTTTCTATATACTAATGAACAGCATGCTGTTCTAACCCTCATTCCAATCCTTTGACATCCTACACTGGCATAGTGCATGATAACGACATTAAGAAATGCCATCAGCACTACACAAGAACCCAACAGCCAACCTGTTTCTGGTCTCGATTCTTGGGTGGAGAGGTCATAGTAATGTATGTACTCGGCCAGTACTATGGGCTGTAACATTCTAATATAATTGATGATATTGATATTAATATAACAGTAAGTATCTGTATACTTACTTTAAAACAATGCATTGCAAAAATAAGATGATACCATACATAGAGTATGATTTGAAAAAAGTGTTAAATATGGCACGCTTCAAACTTGGTGACTCTTTCTTTTTATTCGCTCTTTTAATTTCTTTTTCCCAATTTCTGAAAAAATTTAATTTTTCATATTTTCATGTCTGGAGATTGTGAAGGGCAGATTTAAAAAAATATTATCACCTACACAACAGGTTAGTGATGCTAAAAAAAGTTATGACTAGATATCGGAAACTTTATAGCGACAATCAAATAAATAAGCAGTAGTAATCTATATTATGTTAGTAAGCGGCAATACCCGTTATAGCAGCAGACATAGGCTAAATCTGTGGTAAGGCCGTGTGTCTATGCTCACAATACACGATGCTAATGACTGCCACAAAAAACACGTGCCAGGCAATGGATCAAGCAGAGCGTCTCAAATTCACTCACACATGCACAAACGAAAATGAAATGCACGGTCAACATCTCAGCAAAAAAACCGGGATCATTCACAGGCATGCTAGGCCAACAGCGCTAGATCGAATAAATAGACATGTACATGTTATTGTACAATGACACGGATAGTTGGATTACTAAAATGTGAAGTAGTTGATGCTTCACCACCATAAAATAGCATCTATTAAAAATTTGACTATATTAGATTTTGGTAAATGTTAAACGTTCATTTTCGTTTTTGAAATGGGGATTTATACTAATCGCCTTAGACGAACTTCGGAACACTTAGGTCAACTGTTAATTATTTTCTAAAATCGTTTTCCTTACGAGTTAGAAATGATTATTTTGTTAACTTTTGCTGGGACTTATTATTACGTACTATGCCTACAGTCCGTATGATACTTGTTGATATAGAATTTAAAGAAGATTCCTGCATCGCTCTCTTGGAAACTTACAGTCCGTACGATAATTGTTGAGATAGAATTCCGACAAGATTCCTGCATCGCTCTCTTGGAAGTAACTGCGTTCGACACCCGAGGTAGAAAAATATTGGCGGCGTGGCGTTCACCGTAGCAGCTTGCAGTGCATACTATCTTTTGCAATTACGGAGACCAGTTATTTTGGAAGTGTATTGTCTTGTGCATTTTCAGTGTAATTTCTTATTGAAATAAGTCAATGAGGTGAAAAATAAATGAAAGGAATTTAATTTACAGCTGAACAGTATTGTGTGTATTTCAATATTCTGAAGATAACGCGTAAAATATAAGGCAAGCCTCTGCTGGACGGACTTTATACAGGGTATAGCAAAAGTACCGGAACGGCAGAATAACTCGGCGGGAGAGCATTTTAGAGAAAAAAGTTAAATACAAAAGTTTCAGGATTTCTCCCTGGCTATCCGATGGTGATCTTGACCTTGAAGATCATTTCAAGGTCAAATGTGATTTTTCAAATGGGACCCTGTACTTTTGACCCCAGAAATGAAAAGAGCGGAACATTTTACGTTCAGATATAACTTGACCTTGGGGCGCCCACAAGGTCCAACTAACAAAAGTACGGGAACGGCAGAATAACTCGGCGGGAGCATTTTAGAGAAACTTTTGCTATACCCTGTATATTTTATGGTAAGTTCCATGTGAAGCGTTTAGTGTAGAAAAATAGATACTGCCCCTTTTTGTTTCATACTATTATGCAAATACATACATACATACATACATACATACATACATACATACATACATACATACATACATACATACATACATACATACATACATACATACATACATACATACATACATACATACATACATACATACATACATACATACATACATACATACATACATACATATTCTTATAATATAATGAGTGCAGTTATAACAAGACAACGATTGTGTCACTTTTTGTTTGAATAGTTACATAAAAGATAACCCGACCTACAGCCAACCCTGTACCACATTGTAGCCGCCCTAACATTTCCGATCTTTAGTTATGACTTTCAACTTTCAGACATATTTCTTTTGATAATCTATTTTTAATTAAGATGATTTACTTACCTCTGAAGCTCATTTCCCAGAGGTTCAGATAAATCGTTCTTTGAAGCATTGTATATATCCTTTATTTGCAAATCATTTTTATATCCATATTTAAAAAATGGTAGGGTCCAACTAAAAATGAAAAAATAAATAATTATTTCGGTAGCTTATACGTTAAGTGCCCGACAAATATGACCAATCCACCACAGTTCATGTGATCGATGTACAGACGAACTACGATATTGAGCGGTTTACATTTCAGTAAATTTAACGATATTTAGATCTCAGTTTAAGAGATACAACTTTGATTAAAATATAGCAAATAAAAGCAGAACTTCAGGATGAATAACATGTTGAAAACAAAATAATTTATTTTTCGTTTTATAGTTTTCGATGAAAACATGAAAATTTGGATAATTCTTTTTATTTCTTTAACCAAAAGTCGAAAGAGGTAGACATAACAATATTAGATATAGTTTAACTTGAGTTTGGAACTTCAATGTATACGTAAGTTTTAACTGTTGCATATGCGCAAATTAAATCACATAACATATACAGAGCCTCCATTACAAGCTATGCGATCGCCAAGCTTACTGCTTAGGCACAGTACAGAAAACAGTAAATAAATTCACTCCCCCTCTTTTGTGGACCACAACCCCACTGCTCTAAAAGTTCAGTAAAGGGACGCGTGATCTATGCGCAATAGCAAGCCCAGCCCCTAGTCCACCAACAAGCCCAATCAATCTATGAGCTCAACTTAGCTTTCAGTTTTAGAGGTTCACCTACTTGCGCGTGGTCTCTGCGCAGTCACTTAAAACGACATAAAAAATGAAATTAGGGTCCATTTTTTATAAATAGATTAGATAGGCAGTGAATTTACTATTTTCTATACTGTGGTTTAGGCAACTAACATCGCACGATTGGTACTGTCAACTAAAAATCTTAGCATCACCAAAATAAATAATCCGTTTATAATGGGCAATGACACACAGGTTCGTCTATGCTTGAAACAATGCGATCGCTTATTGGTGAATAAACAAATATTCCAATCACAAGCCAGTGAAACAGAATGTTAAACATAATCTAGATATTACAGAAATTTTATTGCCAACCTTAAGGAAATAAAATCACTATTACAAAGAAAATTATTGATTACGTGGCTTGTAACCATTCATGAAGGTTTTATGTATACAGGGTGTCTCATAATTAGCTGCCAACCCTGAACAGGCCGATTCTATGATCAAAACTAAGTAAAAAAGTTCATATGAACATGGGTCCGGAAATGCTTCCTAAGGGCACAGGGACCCATTGAAGAGGGAGGAATGGAAATCATTTTTTTGCAATATCTCTCAATCGCGTTGTGATAAATGAATGAAATTTGGTATACACAGCTAAATTTTGATGAGCAATTTGATGGACTAATCCATTTATTTCCACAAGGTCCAT
The DNA here is from genome assembly GCF_000390285.2 of Anoplophora glabripennis. Classification (NCBI taxonomy): domain Eukaryota; kingdom Metazoa; phylum Arthropoda; class Insecta; order Coleoptera; family Cerambycidae; genus Anoplophora; species Anoplophora glabripennis. The sequence goes on along the minus strand of NW_019417424.1, from coordinate 31,614 downwards.
TGGGGTGGGTACGGGGGGGCCCTTGGTACTTTGCGTGTGTAACTTTTTCATCTTTGACTTTTTAACAAATTGGACAGCAAATTCCGTTTTCCCGAACTGTTTTACGTTAAAAAGGTACTCTTGTTTCAAATCGTTATCTTTAACGGTTTCTGAGAAAATCGCTCTTGAATTAATCCCACTTTGGTCAATTTCATAGTAATTTAAACAAAAAAAAATAATAATAATTTAATACGTAATCAGTAATACACATTATTGATGTAGAACAATTATGATATGATGATTTGTTTATGGCTTTTGCGATGGTAATGCTGCGCGGCAGAACGCGAGTACGGCAGAAGGTTTCCAAACAGAAGGCTGACATCAAGGAGGACATTCCTCACTGTATTCCGCAATTTAGCTGCAACCGTCACTTTTCGAAGGGATCATAAGATGGAAACTTAATTTTGATAACAGACAACAAGCTATTTTAAAAACTGTTCAAAAAACCCTCCACCTTCTCTGATACAAAGTCTTGCCCTACGTGTAACACTTCTCGAAGCTATTAAGATGCTAAAACGGTTTTGACGAATTTCATTGGCTGCATCATTGATACGCTGCAGCAATTCCTCACGGGTATCGACTTCGGTGGCGTAAACTTTTTGATTTAGATATCCCCAGAAAAAGAAGTCCAGCGGGGTTAGGTCGGGAGAACGCGGCGGCCAAGCTACCGGTCCGTGCCTCCCTATCCACCGTCCAGCGAAATTTTCGTTTAGGAAATTTAGAACATTGCGACCACTATGTGCCGGGGCTCCATCGTGTTGAAAAAACATGTTACGTCGTAAATTTAGAGGCAGATCATCGAGAATTTGGGGAAGATTTTCTTGAAGTAAGTTTAAATAAAGATTTGAATTGAGACGTTGTGGAATTTCAATAGGTCCAATCAGAGTGTCGTGAATTATTCCCGCCCATAAATTTATGGAAAACCGTTGCTGGAAGTTTGTTCTCCGAACAACATGTGGGTTCTCTTCTTCCCAATAATGAGAATTATGAAAATTTAATTTTCCATTTCGGGTAAAAGTAGCTTCGTCACACCACAAAATTTTGGAAGCTTGCTCGTTGTCCAGCGACAAAATCCAGCGACAAAATTGCATACGTGGCGCAAAATCTTCTGGTATCAAGCCATGTACACGTCGATAGTGATAGGCATGTAGACCTTGTCGCTTTAATATTCTTCCAACCTGAAATGTTAGTAGCACATCTAATCAATTCTGTTAAGGAAATCTTTAAGATATGTAGTACCGTTGGCCGAGGAACATTTATTTGCCTTGAAATGTTCCGTATGCTAGTCGTAGGATCTTGTTCAATAGCGTCAAGGACCTCCGCTTCCCTATTAATCCTGGGACGTCCTTGACCCGGTGCCTTTCGAAAAGTGGCGGTTGCAGCTAAGTTGCGGAATACCGTAGGGAATGTCCTCCTTGATGGCAGCCTTCGGTTTGGAAACCTTCTCCCGTACTCGCGTTCTGCCGCTGCAGCATTACCATCGCAAAAGCCATAAATAAATATCATATCAACTAACTCTTGTCCCGTAAACTCTTCCATTTTTTTCGCTTAGAACTATTAAATTGGCAATCGGGTTGACAATACTTTGACATAAGAATACCTTGATAATTTTGTTTAAATTACTATGAAATTGACCAAAGTGGGATTAATTCAAGAGCGATTTTCTCAGAAACCGTTAAAGATAACGATTTGAAACAAGAGTACCTTTTTAACGTAAAACAGTTCGGGAAAACGGAATTTGCTGTCCAATTTGTTAAAAAGTCAAAGATGAAAAAGTTACACACGCAAAGTACCAAGGGCCCCCCCGTACCCACCCCAATGGACCTTGTGGAAATAAATGGATTAGTCCATCAAATTGCTCATCAAAATTTAGCTGTGTATACCAAATTTCATTCATTTATCACAACGCGATTGAGAGATATTGCAAAAAAATGATTTCCATTCCTCCCTCTTCAATGGGTCCCTGTGCCCTTAGGAAGCATTTCCGGACCCATGTTCATATGAACTTTTTTACTTAGTTTTGATCATAGAATCGGCCTGTTCAGGGTTGGCAGCTAATTATGAGACACCCTGTATTAACACAGTAGCCTGCAGAAAAGTAGATAAATAAAACCGTAGCGCATCTAACGGCCGCCAGGATGAACTAAAAAGGCCCTAATGGCAGGTCAACCTTAATGAAAATTGGAGGAATCAAGGAGGGAAAAGTAATACCTTTTTACAAGTAACCGAAATAATTTTAAAGTATAAATATTAAAGGAAATATAAGTTTATTAATTCAGTTATAACAATACTAGTGAATTCGGAAAATTCTGATATTCTAGTAATTAAAGATGAATTTAATAATTTTAGTTAATTTCATTCACTTTATTGAAAAAGAAATATTCATAAATTACATAAATTTGCTAATTAACAAAAAAATTTAAATTGTTAATTACATTATTTTTTAACACTATTGTACTTATTCATTATTAATCGGTGCTGTGATAGGCCCTGTAGGCAAAGTTCCCTCTAAGCTGCGCAGTCGTTTTTGTATTCTGGGCACAATGGGCTTGTTCACCATTTTTTTAAATTTCATTTTATGAAAGAATTGCATCTAAAAATGGTAGAACTCCAAATTTTACTAAAAAAAGTATAATTTAGAAGGTCATGACTTAAAGTTAAAAAAAAAAAAATTTAAATCTAGAGCTAGGCAATTGGTGCACCATCGTTTAATTCATTTAAAAGTAGACTGGATGCTCACCTTTTGTAATAGATATTAGTTTTAAGTTAATTCTTTAATATGTATGTTTATTATACCTATTATGCTGTACATATTTTGTTAATTTTGGGTATAATTGGACGTAAGTACTCTGCCCTAACCTATTTTGTAATAATAATAATAATGTACTTTTGTAACGCGCAGTCGACGAAAAAATTAGAGGGAACATTGCCTGTAGGTCATGTAATAATTTCTCTCCACAGAAATACAAAATTGCTGTGTGCTGTTATAGGTATAACAATACAAGCACAGTAAGTAAACAATAATTCCATAACAGCATTAAAAGCAATAACATCGATTAGCAATAGAACAAAAATAATACTTATCATTTAAGTAACTTCAAAATTATATTGTATAGTTGTAAACTCATTATCTCATTAAAAATTTCTTTAATCGTGCGAAAAATAGTATACGGCTCTTAAGTATAGTTTTTCCGAAGTCAATTGAAGAAGCAATAATTTCAAGGTATGTACCAGGCTCGGTCGCTAAACAGCCAATCGGCATTGAAATATTTGAAAAACTTGTTCCCACATATATTTAGCCATATCCATATACAGGTCTGGTCGAACGAAACGTGCAGGTGGTAGAAATGTATATGCTCAGTTGAAGAATGAGCGTGCGGGCAAAGAGCAATATGCACTGTTGCTTTGGCCTATTGCGTTATAAAATTCAGTAGTCGACAAGTCGCCTAGCAGTGCAGTGCGGTAATGCGGAATTTGGTGTGATTCAGATAATTTTAATTTATTATAGGCACCCTTATATTAATCATTCATATTACAATTGCGAAAGAGAAAAATAAGAGGGATATTTGGTGTATTAATATTATAACAACATGACATTTTGGAGACCTTTTGAAACGGAACAAAACGAAATTTACCATCAATATAATAAAATTGTTTGAGGACATAAATAATTAAAATATGTTGTTGGTCAAATGAACATATAATAGAAATTTTCTACACATATACAAATTATTTTAATTTTCTACCTTTAGCAGAAAACTTATTTAGGGACGCCCATGAAAATCATTACATTTGATTGCTCGTTTTTTTATGCATGTTCAACTGACTTCGGAAATACTATAACAACAGAATATCAGAAACTGATAATAGTATATTACATACCGATGAGGGAAGTGTTTCATTACTATCGAGAGATTAACTATAATCTCGAGATATTAATGAAAACTTCCCTCCGAGGTATGTATACTATTTTATTTACAACCACATCGTTAGTTGAAAATTCTATTTCATATTTTTAAATGTAGTAAAAATGCCGAAATATGCGTCATTTTATTGTTTTGACACCATTCAAAATTGTGCAGGTTGCGTTGAACAACCATGTACAGGTGGCAGGGCCATGCCTAGCAACGACGCATGACAGATACAAACAATTTTGAATTCTCGTTCGATCCTTCAAATTTGCGGCTGAAAAAATGTTGTCAGATAGCGAGAGTGAAGATTATTTGCCAGACGGAACTCCACCAGAACTAAAACAAGCTGCTGAAAAAGCAGAACAAAGTTTACTTCCTAAAAAA
>NW_019417424.1:4294-26584 GCF_000390285.2 Anoplophora glabripennis | reverse complement strand
ACGCAAATCTTTTTTTAACACTGTGTGGCAGGTACCGACTGATACTCCCACCATTTGTGATAAAACACGTACAGAAGTTCTTGGCGCATTTTCCATTATTTGTTGGACATTTTCTTTTAATTCTTCAGTCCGCTTTTTAGGTCGGCCGCTTCCTTCTTTTCTTGTTACACTGCCCGTTTCACGAAAAACATTAACACAACGCTGAACTGCACTTTGAAAAATTTTGTACTCAACAACGCCGGGAAATTGATTTTGAAATTCTATGAAACATTCCTCAATAGAATACTTCCATATTCCATCAATCTTGCGTCCATTTCTAAAGTAGGACTCTATGATAAACACTTTTTGTTCTTGAGAAAACACCATTTTAAACGCTTTTTAAAACGAAAATATTCAAATTGATAACGGCGATATAGCGCTTTGACAGATGACGTTTAAGTTCATTTGCTATACGCTACGCCCTACGTCCAAATTTTCAGACCCAACTTGACCACGTTTTCATTTGAACGCTCGTTATGTGTGGTTTTGGTCGTATCATTCATTCCGTAACGTAACAAAATAAGGTTACGACACAGGAACATAAACTCGCAGTATGAACCTGACTGCAATAATGGATTCGTCACTGCAATTGCAGTTAGCAGCAGCGTCATATATTTTTATTCATCATACAATTTTGAAGAATGAGAAATGGAAATTTCCAGAAACCCCGCCTTAATATGTCGATTTGCCCCTCAGTGCTCCGGTTCAAACTGGCTGGCTTTGTATATTGGGCAGTTTCATATTTTGCACATCTTTGCATGTAAATTTTACATTTTCTATAAATTTGAACGTTTTGTCCTAAATTTCGATACAGAAGCTGTTCACGGTGGTGTATCCATAAATAAAAAGTAAACATTTCGTCCCCCGTAAAGAGTTTTTTCCCGTAGTGAACGTAGCTACGCAGTTCGAAAGTAGCGAAAACGAGTCGGAATAAATGCCCCCTGTCGCCAAAGAAATATGTTTGCGGAGGATAGAATACATCGTTCGGCAACCGGCGCAAATAAATTAAGACGACTGTGCCGCCCTCCAGTTCGCAAATTGCCACTTTATCACAACAGAAACCGATATCTTTTATTCGAGTTGGTATCTCTCAGTTTATATTAACCCGGAGGAGGCGATAGAGCGCACCCATCCTAACTAATTTCAATAAAACCGGGCCCGAGCAGACGAAGTTAGTCCGCCCTAAGAACTTGGCAACATATTTTAGCGGGCCAACTATCTCGCCGCGAGCTAAACTTGTATGTACAGGCTGAATTTGAGAAAGTTGTCCGGAAACGATCGCTCGCTAGTTCCTATCTCACTGGGGGCTTTATTAGGTCCCATAAAAGACGCATAAACTCGTCAGGATTAACAGGCGCCTGCTGGAAAATTTAATCGTCGAGAAAAAAGCTTTGCGCCTAGATACAGCTTATTGGAAAATCGCTCTGGTTTCGAATCCAACTAGATGATCAATCTAGCGTCTAAGTCGCCGAGGATTAAGATGGATTGAAAGTGCCATTGACAGCGTGTGCTACAACATTAGATCCAGATTCCAAACACCGAGATTGAGCCAGGAGGAGCCTCATTGCAAAGAGGTCGACCAGCGACTCCAATCAGTGCCTAGTCCACGATGAATTGGAGAACCCAATTCCTCATGGTCGAGGCTACTAGATCAAACTCATCTCGTCCGCGAGATGCGCAGATCAAGAAAAAAAATGAGCAGTAAGAGTGGCACAGACAGAAGATCTTAATAGTAGTATTGTAGGTTCAAACGGAGAATGAGCTTCGGTGTTATTCTGGTAACGCTGACACTGCGCAACTGAAACTCACGAGAATGATGAATTTTGTCAAGTTGTACATTAGCAAGAGCTACTGAGAGAGATTTTAGAAAAAAAAAGATATCTGGAACCGGGGGAGATTGAGATTTGATATACTACAGGGTGTACGAAGTTTGACTGTCATTACTTCAGCATGAGATAGAGTAAATGAACAAAAAAGTTGTATATTACAGGGGCGTAAGATTATGTTTTCAAAATACAGCAGTATTAATATTGGGGAGTTTCATCACAAGGTGACAACAGCGCTTAACCTGCTGATGCACACCACGTGTACCCGCGGTAGACTTGTCCTACGGAAAAAATGTAAACAGCTATTATTGTGAAACATTTAGTAAATTTCAAATCAATAGGCCTTTTGCAGAAAAAAATATTTTAATAGTTTTTGTATTTACACTGAATACTACAATGTGTAAAGGTTATGTTATATTAATTTATTTTTAAAACGTTATTAGATATTAAAGTTTTAATCGGTTCGCTTTGTGCGCAAACGCCATGGACTGGGATGTCGATACGTTGACGTCATCGGTAAGTAAATGGCAAGCGCGACATATACAATAACGCGTTTCGACAGTGCAGTCGACTGCTTTGGTTATTAAATGTGAGGAGTGGTGTCAATAAGCAGTACGATACCTTATATATACTGTAAATTTGTGAAGTTAAACTTATAACTATGGCAAATCCCTCTAAACCATATAGTCTAGACAGCATCTATTCTTCTATGCGCATAAAAAAACGTAGGCTTAACTTTTGGCGGCATAATATGTTAAAAAAAATCGAAAAATGTCATATTTTTCTTCCTATTTAATTATGTATCTTTTCAAGAGTTAATTTTAGGTGAAAATGGAAGAGGAAAAAAATGTTTATAATTAATTTTTTTACAATACATGACTAGTTACAAATCGAATGAATCATGATTATTATGAAAAAATCGAAAAAATCGCAAAAATGGGGTTAAAAAACAATACTTTTTAGGGATTTTTTTTGGGGTATTTAAATTGGGTATAGGACCTTTATACTCGGCGCAAGAAAACTTCATGTTATGTAGAATTATCACACCAAATTTCATCAAAATGGGTTCGATAGATTTTGCATAATAATTTTGCAATCCAAATTTTGAAAAAAATTTGCAATTTTCAAAATTTTGCACAGCAAAAACCAAGGCCCTTAGATACTTGAAAATTTAATCACTTATAGAAGGGCTCTCAGGCTTTCAAACTTTTTTTGAAAAATTCGATTCCGTCAATTAGGAGAGCTCTGGCGCTTGTTTAAACATTGATCGAATTTTTGTACTTATAAACAATTAGAATAACTTTGTGCATATTCAATCAAATCAAATTTTTTTTAAGAGGTTTTAAAAGTTCTTGGAAAGACGCTTCTTTAAAAAAAAACCAGATCGATTGGTCAATTAGTTACGTAGTTATAGTCGATCAAAGTTATCTAAAATTGCTAAATAGTTAGCTAAATATACTGGGACATGCGGGCTAATTTTTCGAAAAATGCTTTTGGTATTCCGAGTACTTACCAGGTCTAAGATTACAATACTTTTCTTCATTGGCAACCTACGTTAAAACGTGTTTAAAGTTATTTATGCAAGCGAGAAATTCAAGAAAATCGTAAGGGTGGTGGTGGTGGGAGAAGCAGAGAGCGCGGCCGCTTCGGCCTGCTCGAAATTGAATTGGCGAATTCAAAACCGCGATGCGCTTAAAAATTTTTAATATCTCACCTTCTAGAGGTCCGATTTTGATGATTTTTTTTTAATTATGGCGTATTTTCAAATGCCTATCGTTAATAATTATTGGTCTTTCAACAGTCCGATAATTATTTGTCTTTAAACTTCCTTAACTTATCAACTTTATTTTCCTATTGCATCAAAGGTAAGTGCATAAACTTATATACTGTTTATCAAAGATCAAAAACAAATTTATTTAAATATTCTGAAATTGTTTAAACAACAATTATTTTCAAAATATGACGAAAATTAGTAACATAATGAGTTAATTTCTCATTTGCTTATATTTTAAACAAAAATTCTGTATGTCCTATTGAACTACGACACATGGCATCGATTTTTGAAGAGTTGCGCGTTGTCTGCCGTCATACCTTACTGAGGTTTAGGACCTACGATATTTATAATCGCCAAATTGAATTACGGATTGACAAATGACAAATCTGAGATCGTGTCAAAAATAGTAGATCTAGGGATAAATCCGTAGGGTTAACAACACTGTTCTGCTCTGAAATTGTATAATGACATAATAAATTTTAAATAAATTGCTTGCAATAATTGTGAGGAGCGCACTACATTTTAAAAACCACGAAGCAAGAAACATTCTGCTTTGATTCTGTGACAATCGACAATCTCGACTTGACAGGCTTGGCGGTTTTAAACGTAAACTGGAATAATGGAAATTATATATTGTAAATTTGTCTATAATTCTAATTCCTCCTGTGAGGATGATATTAAATCTATTAATTAATTTTATTTTTCCACTTAATTTTTAATAATTGTGCTTTAAATCCTGTTAATAAGCTGTCAAAAGTACTGAGGGTTATGTTTTGGATTACTGTCACATTTAAATAAGGGCGTCCGAGAGGGGAGTAAGATAAATAACCGAAAACTTCCCAACTTTTTGCGAAAATGAAAAAAATATAATGTAAAGCTGGTTGTACATACAACAAACTTTTCTAAAGGAATTTTTGCTAGATGTGGAGATTATTATTAACAGAAATCATTCAATTTACTTTTTATTTTATGTAATTTACATCTTGAGCTAAGATGATTAATTATTTTCCGTTGATGAGTTATTGAGCGAAAACTATACCTCACTTGGCTCTCACGCCCGTTAAATCTATGTATAGTCTTTCCGATATCAATTGAAGAACCAACAGATTGGTAGTATGTACCAGGTTCGGTCGCTGACGCAGCAACTCGGCATTGAAATATTTGAAAAACTTGTTCCCATATTTATTTAGCCATACCTATATACAGGTTTGGTCGAACTAAACGTGGAGGTGATAGAAATGTATACGCTCAGTTGAAGAATGCGAGCGCGGGCAAAGGAAAACGATCACAGTTGCATTGGGCTACTGGGCAATAAATCACAGCAGATGACAAGTGGTTGATAAATTGTCCAGCAGTGCAGTGCAGCAATGCGGAAATTGGTGTGATTCAGGTAATTTTAATTTATTTAGGCATCTATCAATCATTCATATTACAATTGCGAAAGGGAGAAATAAGAGGGATATTTTGTTTACTAATATTATCACAACATGGCATTTTGGAAATGAAACCTTTTGAAACGGAACAAAACGAAATTTACCACCAATATAATAAAATTGTTTGAGGACATAAATAATTAAAACATGTTGTTGGCCAAATGAACATATAATAGAAATTTTCTACACATTATATATACAAATTATTATAATTTTTTACCTTTAGCAGAAAATTTTTTTAGGGGCGCCTACGAAACTCATTAAATTTTATTACCAGACGTTTTTTGCATGTTCAACTGACTTCAGAAAGACTATAACATGTAACTAAAGAATTAATATATGCAAAAAAAATGTAATGAAAGGATTGATTTGTCAATCATTATATGAAAATGTCGTATTCTAATGCCAAAGCTTTTGATACGCTTGTTGTGCACTTTCAATGCTCTCAAAATGCGGCTATCGTTTCAATGCTATGTGATAAAAGACACTAGATAAGACATGTTTTTAGAAGCCTAGCAAGGCGTATACGGGAATTTGGCTGTGTATAATACATTCCCGCACCAAGAAGATACCGTAAGATACCAAAGCAGGAAAACATTACAAATGTATTGGATAACAGCTTCTCCTCAAATAACTTTAGACAAATTTCAAGAGAAATGATTTTAAAATAAAAATAAAACGCACCCGTACATACCATATGGTCCTTCATCAAGCTTTAACTTATGAAGATTTTGACCCCAGACAATAGAATACCGTTACTGGATAATTGGCATTATGCAAGAAAATCATCAATTCTTATCAAAAATTTTGGTGAAATATGAATCTACATTATCTAGTAATGCTCTAGTGGGCAGACACCAATCAATCCTCACTAGATACTAGTAAATAGTCAAAACCGTTGGAGTGTAAATATTATATGTGTATATTCGACAATATTGTGAATGGTGAAAATTATTTAATATTCTAAGATTTCAGTTAGCTCCACTTTTAGAGGAGCTAACTGAAAAATATCTAGAAACATGATTGATTAAGTATGAATGTATGACCATTTTTTATGAGAAATTTCCAGATAGGTGGATAGGTAGATGAAGGCTTTTTTCGTAGCCTGTGTGATCCCCTGATTTAATCTGCTTAGATTTTTATCTATGGGCGAGATTAAAGATTAGTATATGCGACAAGACCGACCAACCGAGAAAATATTATTGAAAGGATTACAAATAATATTCCTCGGTTGAAATTGAAACAGCTGTAACATCCACCTAGCAAAGACTACATGATTGTATAGGGAGTGATGGAAGGCAATTTGAATATTTGAGATAAAGTAAAATACCTAACTAAAAAAAAACTGTAGTTTGGTCTTTTAAGACTGTTTGTAATAAAAGTGTATTTTATTTTTTACAAAGAAATTTATTTTAATTTAAAGAAATCGAGGATGAAGAACGGAGAGTTCTTATATACAGGGTGTATCTTAAGTGATGACTTTAATTTCAAGGGGTGATTCCTTGTCATATTTTAAGCAAAAAAGTGCATATGAACATCGGTCCGCAAGTGCTTTGTTGCCGAGATACAGGGTGTCAAAGTTGGGAAAATAAATCGCATTTTCTTAAATATCTTTCGACTGATTCGAAATAATTTAATGAAATTTCATACACGGGGGTTTTTTGGAATGACAAATTCAAAGCTGTGGTCAATTTAGGTGTATTTTTTTGAGGGCGCCACCGGCAACGATTTCGGCCTCTTTAATCCATCGCAACTTTTTTCTGCTACCCTGTATGCCATTTTGGACTAGAATAATCGATTCTCCTACCTTATCTGCTTAAAAAAGATTTTAAAGAAATGTTTTTTTGTTGAATACAAAAATTCCTGTGATAACAAAATTCCGATGATATTTGGCATTAAAAGTGACAAGATACTGTCAGTTGACTATCTTTTAGTGTGCAGTTAACTATGAATAACGTTGAACAAGCTCAAATACATTTCATTTATGGGCTAGCAGATGGAAATGCTGCACAAGCCCGTCGAATTTACCAGGAACGATTTCCCAATAGACCACTTCCATCAGAAAGAACTTTCATAAGGCTCCATGCTAGACTGTGCGAAACTGGATCTTTAAATGCTCACGCTGAACGTATTGGTAGACCGAGAACAATAATGACACCACAACTAGAAGAAGCAATCCTACAAGAAGTGGAAGCTAATCCGTCAAGTAGTACGCGAAGATTATCTGAACAGTTTAACATAAGTCATCAAAGTGTTTGGAGGGTTTTGCACACAAATTTACTTTATCCGTACCACATTCAACGCGTGCAACCACTGTTGCCAAGAGATTTTCCTGCACGGTTAGATTATTGTCGATGGTTTCTCCAAAAAACTGCGCAGAATCCCAACTTTACGTCTAAAATTCTGTTCACAGATGAGGCAACTTTTTCACGGGATGCCATCATAAACTTCCACAATAATCATTTTTGGAACTATGAAAATCCCCATGTTATTGGAGAACGTGGATTTCAGCAGCAGTTTTCGGTGAATGTGTGGGCCGGAGTTATTGGTGATCATGTCATCGGACCGCATTTTCTTCCTCCTCGACTGAATGGTGAGACTTACAGACAGTTTCTAGCTGAAACATTGCCTGGTCTGTTAGAAGATGTACTACTAGCAACCAGAAATGACATGTGGTTTATGCACGACGGGGCACCTGCTCATTTCAGTCTTGCTGCTCGCCAACATCTTAATGACACTTTTGCTCAGCGATGGATAGGTCGGGGAGGACCTCAGCCGTGGCCAGCACGATCTCCAGACCTAAATCCTCTGGACTATTTCTTTTGGGGACATCTGAAGTCGCTTGTTTATGCAACGCCAGTTGTAGATGAAAATGATTTAAGAAACAGAATTGTAAATTCTTGTAATGTCATACGCAACACTCCAGGAATTTTGGAACGTGTGCGACAGTCGATGAGCAGAAGATTACATGCTTGTATTGACAGTGGCGGTTCTCATTTTGAGCATTTGATTTAATTCAATTTTTATGATATTTCCAGCTCAAGTAAGTTTAAATGCGTTTTTCATGGAAACGGTTGCTCCTAGCTACTTCATTATTGGCGCCCTCAAAAAAATACACCTAAATTGACCACAGCTTTGAATTTGTCATTCCAAAAAACCCCCGTGTATGAAATTTCATTAAATTATTTCGAATCAGTCGAAAGATATTTAAGAAAATGCGATTTATTTTCCCAACTTTGACACCCTGTATCTCGGTAACGAAGCAATTGCGGACCGATGATCATATGCACTTTTTTGCTTAAAATATGACAAGGAATCACCCCTTGAAATTAAAGTCATCACTTAAGATACACCCTGTATATCATGTATCATGTGGTCTTTTACAAGTAGAAACTCAATTTTAGTCAAAGGAATACTATTTATATGATTTTAAGTCTTTTTAAAATGTAATATAATGATGTAATTTTTTGTAAACGTATCTAAATAAAACACTTCGACAGTTGTTTCATTAAATCTATAAAGTAATGTTAAGGTTAAGTCGAGGGTTAAGTAAATTATTTAAATAAGTAGTGCAATTATTATAGAACATTTAATATTAATTTTAATAATGGTGAAACCCCTTAAAATAGTGATAAATATGCCTATTATAATTGCGATAAATTCACAATGGAATACAAATAAAAGTCTGTCTATATTATCTCCTAAAGATATAGGTAGGTAAATTTTATAAACAACTCATGTATGAGTAATCAACAAATATTTATTACCTTTATAATGTCTAAGCCAATAAACTGAGATTGTAAAGGATGGACTGAATTCCATGAGATTTGGAATTATCTTGAAAATTATGAGATAGAATATCTTAAGAAATGGCAATTTTTATTAATCCTATCTTAATTACTAAACTGGATTGAAAACAGCAAAAAAAATATATCAAGACATTTTAAATGTGCTATTTTGTAGGCTGTATGCCTAATTTTGAAATATCAGAATGATTTATTAATGACATTGATTTCATAGCTCCACAATAAAAAAAGTTGGAGGTCCGAAAGGCAAGACTGTTTAATTTAAAACTTGAGAGTATTTAGCAGACCCGACCAGGTTAAATCGACCAGTGATCCCCAAAATGTATAGATATATTGGTTTACATTGTTGGCAATTGATTCTCTACATCTGACCTTGAACGGACCTTAACCCAGACCTGATCGGGTCAAACGGGAACAACATTCGGATTCAGATACCCCAAAAACGTATATGTACTTAATTTTTTAAATTTGCACTGACCTTAACAGAGCTAATCTGGTCAAACGGATACCGAAATCGGATTCAGCGACCCCGAAAACATAGTACCATGGTCTTGTCTTTTGGACCTCCTAATTCATTTTGTGGGGCTTTGTTTTTACATTGACAATTTTCTGATTGTTATTAAAATTATTAAAATTCCTTCAAAATATTGCGATTTTACATTATTAAGTTAATTCATCTAATTTAATGAACCTGATTTGGTTTTTTCATAATTTTCAAAAATAAATACGATTTATGTTTTGTTCTTACGTTTATGTTAGAACTATCAAGCTCGAGGGTTGATGTTTATAATAATTTGAGGTATACTGATAAGTATAAACATGATAGATAATAATTATTGTCAATTGAATTATTCAATGTTAACTAGTGCTGGCAAAAACCGGAATAAAGTGAAACCGGCTAATCGGGTTCCGTAAAAACACATTTAAGATAAAACCGTCTGTGCTTGTGTTCCAGGATAAAATATAAAAATAAATTCGGATGTTTGAATGAACAGATTATCGAATAATCGGTTATTTGAATAATCGGAAACCGGTTAACTGACTATCCAAAAAATTGATTTCAGTTGCCAGCACTAATTTTAACCCTTCCACCTAAAAAAATTAACATCAATATGTATATCAGGTACAAAACTAATGTTTTATACATCTGTTTGAAATTTGGGTCATTGTAATTTGCAACTGAAAGTGAAGTAAGGATTGGAAAATAATTTTAAATCTGTTCACTGTTTGAATTTATTTGATATAGCGTTTCATCACAGACAACATAGCTATTGCTTAAGCTATATTGTCTGTGGTTTCATGGCATAACATAAAAATATATTAAACATCGTACATTTACATTGTTTCATGTTTGTTCTTCTATGAATATGTGCACGATTTTCCGGATGAAACCTGAATGAAAGACTGAAACCTGACCTACTCACGTACTTTATTAGTTTTCCGTGAAATTGCACTTGAAATGTTTGAGTCAAATCCTATAATCATTGTATACCTAAAGAAACATGTTCAAATACGACATAATAATGGGTTATCCATTTCGAGCTTGGGATAGTAAAGCTCTGCCATTCACTGTCATCCAGACTGGTATTTGTTTAGTTAAAGGTTTGTCATTTCATTTCACAATATTGAACGTTTTACGTTAAAATTAATTAATTATTCTACGAAAATGGTGGATCTTCGGCTGCATTTCGCGCATTATTGCGGAGATTATGGTCGACACAATCGTCCATCCCAGCAAACAACCACCAATACAGTGATGAAATTCGAAGAGATCGGTAACAGACGTCATAAGACCTGTGCATCATCGTTTTGCCCGTTCAACCGAAAACCTATCCGCTGTGAGTGAAAGTGTTGATGATGACCTGAATCTTTCGATTCCGCTCCGAGCTCACCATTTGGGCCTATCATATAACACATTGTGGCGCATTTTGCATTTGAACCTGCATCTCCATCCGTATAAAGTCCAACTCTCATAAGAACTCAAACCGGCTGACTATAGATTGCCTCGTGAGTACACCAATTGAGTGCTGGAACAACAGGTCACCGATTCTGATTTTTCGAAGAAAATCTTTGGCGATGAGGCCCATTTCACGCTCGGCGGCTATGTTAATAAGCAAAATTGCCAAATCTGGGGATGTGAGCAGCCGCAAGTGGCCGCTGAGAGACCATTATACCCGCAAAAAGTGACTGTTTGGTGTGCATTGTGGGCCGGCGGCGTCATCGGGCCGTACTTCTTCTGAAATTGAAGATTTTGATCTAGACCAAGGACATTTAAATAAAGGGTACTATGCATGTCACAGTCTATCTCATATGTTGGGTGAAGCTAGACAAGGGGAAAGCAGAGGGCTTTATTTTCATCCAACTGATGCGCGCGATTACATCTCCAATGTCGTACATTTTGGATGGGTCAAAATAAAATATTTTATAGTCCTAAGTCAATATATTTCAACAGCTACTCAGCATTTTTATAATAAATATATATAATATTTTTATAACTTCTTGGAATCCCAATAACTGTAACCATTTCTTTCTTGTTGCACCATCCCCAAGCATCCTAAAAACGTTCACATTTCACTTTTAGAATACTGAGGCAAATTTTCAGTGAGACAAAAATATATTCCCAAAGGAGAACATCAAATGGTTGAATGAATGCAACTTTCAGTTGATTGCATCTTCGGTATTTTTATGTATAAGTGAACCACCACCATATTTTTGCTGTTGTATTTATTCAGTTTTTATGCTCGTGCATTTAGTAAAATTGTAAATATATTTTTGAAAAGATGAAAATGATGAATGATTAAAATTTGTAATGTTGGGTATAAGGGATAACATTGAAATACCTATAAATATATTAAATATAAATAATGTCTGTAACTTATTTGTGGTGCAGCATTTTCCTTTGATTTTAATGGCCAAACGTGGTTCATATTATTGTTTTCTTACTATTTCAGCAAAAATTTTAAAAAAATACCAAGTCAGTTTTATAAAATTTTTCCGTTATTCAAATAAAAGTTACCCACACGCACGACAATGGCCACAGTTGCATATACATTCCAAAGTCACCTTCAAGCACGCTTACCTGTGGAAGGATAGCTGATGTGGATGTTTATAATCCAATTTCTTACAAATTCTGCACTGTCTAACCATATTCACACCTTAAAAGTTTATCCAAAATACATGTATAAACGCTAATCACGTTTCACTTACTAAAATCACAACTATTTTCTAACAAGAGACGCCATATTCTGCCAACCACGGCAGAACGAACGAGGAACCCGCTACAAATTATTGCGAAAGTTGCCAAGTCTTCAAACATGGCAAATGTGAAAAATGAAAAATATTTTAATATGTAAAGAATTTAACAATATTGTATGCATAACTTAATAATACTATCCTATAATAATAATTTTCACAATTCTGATGAAAATTGCGATAAAAATATTAAGTACATTTCCAGTATAATTATACAGCTGACAACAATGATACAATTAGACTGTGAATAGACCAGGCTTCATCTAGAAATGTAAATAAATAAGTCTCCTTTATTTAAATGTCCTTGATCTAGACCATACAGGTATGTGGTTTCAGTTATGGCTCTATTGCGCGAGAAATTCCCAGGCGGATGCCTAATTTCAAGATTCGGCGATATGGCTTGGCCACCAAGATCCTGCGATTTGACGCCTTTGGATTTCTTTTTGTGGGGCTATGCGAAAGACCGTGTTTAAGCGAACAATCCCTTTGGAGTAATTGAAGTACGAGATACGTCAAGTTATGGCCGAGTTATTGCCCGAATTGTGTAAAAAGTCTTCTACAATTACCTCAAAAGGATTGAGTCCTGCAAATGGTTCCGTGGAGGACATTTGAATGATATTGTTTTCCACGCATAATGGCATAGTCCAAACTTTATTATGAAATAAAAATTCCATTGAATTTTAAATATTCAGTGTTTTTTTTTTAAACTTTACTTCGCCAAGGACAAAATGGATAACCCGGTATAATTGTATTCCGTTAAACAAATGTTACGTCGATTTACCACGGTTTTTAAAATATTCTTATACAGTTCAATTCGAGGTTCAATTTAAATATTTATAAAAGGTTATGGTGCTGATGTTAATAACCATTAGCTATGACATATTAAAATTGTGGTTAATTGGCAATCCAAAGCTACAACTACACGTACACTAACTACAAACATTTCTTTATTAATTTGTCTGCTTAATACTCTAAACAATGTGACCTAGACTTGATCGTATTGTCTATAATCTCAATAAATTTTAATTGTATATTTAAAATGAATTGTGTATACAGGTTCGGAAAGTCCCCATGGTTCAACGGCCGTTACGTGAGAGCGATAAAGTAAGTCATAGGAATCCGTGCGATAGACAAGGATGGTTACATTGAAGACGTTTCATAATCTGAATAGTCACTCCCCCTTCTAACCCGAAACGGGCGGTGACTATTCAGATTATGAAACGTCTTCACTATCGCACGGATTTCTTTACTTTACTTTGTCGCTCTCCTGTAAAGGCAGATGGACCATGTGGATTTTCCAGCCCTGTATAAGAAACGATTGTATTATGTGAAAAAATTGGTTAATAATGAAAACGAAAATAGTTTACAATGGAATAAGTAGGTATAATCATTTGCTGCTAATGTGCATAGCTGATAATGCTATCTACTGATTATACGCATGTAACTTATTAAAAGTTATAATTTTATCAATTTGTCGGAGGCTAACACTACTTGTACTACAATTTTAATAAACGTAATCATGTTTTTTAATGAATTCAATGTTTGCTACATCTTGATTTAATTTTGAGCAATGATTTTTACTTTTCATACGATAATATAAGGATTGCCGAGGATTGCAATTCATATATTATAAGAATAAAAATTAACGTTGGTTTGCAGAAATACTAAAATGCTCAAGTAAATTTGGAGAATTCTAAGAGACGTAACTGAAAGAATTTCAATCCCACTATTTTATTATTTTTAATTTTTATAACATAATTATCTATTTTTCAAAAAGTGATCATTATTTTTGTTCAAATATTGTAACGTAATGTCACGAACAAATCGTCAGCTGAGGCGAACAGCGTTGCCAAGTTCACATCATTATCTGCGGTTCACATTTAATTAATCCGCTTTAGTATACGGATACATATGTACGAAACCAATAAAATGCAAGTAAATAAAGGATCATGCTGCATTTTATTATAATTAATTTTAATAATTGTATTAACTTAGTGCAAAATGTTTTAACAAGTCTTACTTCTCGAAGTCAACTTTCGTTAAAAGAAAATAAATAAAGCAGAGGTTTGTAGGCACACTGAATTTTATCAAATAAAAAAAATCGGCACACTAAATACCGGAATATACGAAATACACTACACACGGTTACAAAACCATTACCTAACAATTTAAAGCGTTTATTCAAATCTACCACCCTCCATATCTCCCGCATTTTTCCCGCAAAGGAGTTAACATAACACATTTTCAAAAAGTTCAAGCTTTAGAAGCAGCTGATTTCCCCAATCGTCTTGAATTTTGCAATTGGTTCCTAAATCGAAGTGCAGCAGAACTTTATTAACAAAGTGCTCTGGACGGATGAATGCTATTTTACTCGAGCTGGCATTTTAAACAGGTAAAAAACATAAGTATTGCTTTCTCAAAAACAATAAATGCCTACCTAGGTTACACCAAAGTTTAGATTTACACTAAAGTTTACATTTATTATGTAAACTTTGGTTATACGCAACTGCATATTGAATAATAAATTGAAATACTAAAACTGTGTATTATTTAACATAATAAATTATAAAACGTGAAAACGTTAATGTTATTAATATTAAAAATGATAAATAGTAATAACCGTACATTCGAAACAATCATCCCTATTCATTTGTTGTTTTAGCATAAATAAATAACAATTGTTATCACAATATTTAAGGTAAAATATCTATTTATTATGTGTCCAGACAAAGATGATTATTTACGTCTTGTCCGAGTTCTAAGTAAGTTCATATTCTATACAAAGTAGTAAATCATTGCCTGTCAAGGAATTCAATGCAATTCGCTTTTTACGTTTACGCTTTTACAGGTTTTAGAAATTGAATAATTTCTTTATACATTGTGAAGGGACAAATGAATCAGTTCACGTCTGGCACCCTTGTTCCTACAAAAATTCCTTTATTCTTATAAACTATTTATTTTAAATGTAATTTATTATAAATCCAATTTGTTTTTTAATTTCCACATATGTACTACATTTTACCTCTGTTGCGCCACTGTTGTTTACTTGGTTTTTGGAGGCGTTCTCTGTTTTACGTCCAAGCTCGCCAGGTTAGTATTTGACGTATAACCGACCACGAAAATCAGCCGCACGTTTGCGAAAGCGTGTTACAAAATTTTCTAACTGATTGCAGTGTCATTAGCAAATTTTCAAAATTTGTAAGTATCTTGCATCCTGAAATGAATCTTAAATTGTTGATCATCTATCTAGTTGTAGTATGGTATTGAATTGGTAAGAAGTGAGAAATAAATCTCGTCGGGGATTCCATTCTGAAGGTTAGTTTCCCTCAACGTCGCAATATTTTTGCTTGTATGCAAAACATTTTACATATAATTATTGGGGCGTTTTCATATCATTGTTCCCATTGTTCTTAATGATAGATTAAAATATTAGAGAAAAATTGTCCAAATGCAGTACGTGTAATAAGTAGCCTTCGCAAAAATAAAAAAGTAGTATATTTACCCGACTTACCTTTTAAGGAACAATTGAAAGGTCGACTGTGTCATTACACTGAAGTACGTATACATTAAACATCTTTAAATAATAATGGTTATATAATTGTGTCAGCTTTTTACTGAGGTCTTCCGTAAATTATTAAGGTGTGGCCTAAAATACTGGACTTTAATAATATTTCAAAATTAGGAATTTTAAATCGTGTTAAAGTTATAAATATGTAATAACATTATTGCAAGACGAGTTGCCATTTACTTTTATTCAAAATGTCAGATTATATATATTTGGTGTCCCAAAAAAAAGCAGTTCATATGAGGAAAAAGTATTTGATTAATTAAAAAGTTGGCTAAGTTTTTACATGTTTTTAAAGGGTAGACTTTGCCGTCGAATATGTAAGAGAATATCGGACAGATGTCATCAGCGACTCATTTTCATATTCGACTTCTTTCTGTAACGCGTGTTTGCATACCTGTGGCTGAATTTCGTTGGTAACTCTCCGAATGTCTGCGTTTATCTCAGGAATGGTATTCATTTGAACAGAATAAACCTTGGACGAATCCCCACAGGAAAATGTCGCATGGCGTAAGATCACATGATCTTGGTGGCAAAGTCATTTCACTGTTACATAAGATGAGTCGTCCATTAAATTTCTGCCGTAACAAGTTTCACGTCCGCATGGCAGGTGACATGAGCCTGCTGGAACTATGTCAAACATATCCATGCCACAAAAAGTTCAATAGCATCTCTCGATATCGTTCTCCATTGACAGTCACTGCGTTTCCAGCCTCATAAAAAAAAATCACCCCATCAGCGTAAAATTCACACCACACTGTCACTCTTTGGGTATACAGTGATCGTTATTAAATAAGATGGAAATCCGCCTCGTAGCTAAAGATGATTTTCTTAGCAAAATCACCGACCACTTGTTGATTCTCCAACACCCATTCAACGAATGTCCATTAAATGGTCGTCTGGTTTCAATTCATGGGTTAGCTGAATCTTGAATGGATACAGACGCAGATCTTTTGTTAAAATCCGCCGCATTGTGGTCGATAGACACTCGATGCACCTGGGCGACTACAGCTACTACGAGAACACAGCCGGTATTTTAGATTTTAAATTCAATTTGTTGACACAATTTTCCTTTCATAAAAAAACTTGGTGGCAAAGCCTGAAAGTGGTCAGTTTAATTGTTGTTAACAAATTGAATGTTTAAATGGCTGTAAAAAGTTTATTTTTATAGCTAGTACAATTTTTTATCCGTTAATAGTTACGTTTTCTCATAACAAACATATATTTTTTTGAAAATTAAAAAAAGAATAACTTTAGTGCAAATATCTTACATTTTCCGTCTCTGCGCGCACCAATTTTACCATATCTCTGGTTCAATTGGACGGAGTGAGACGCACATCTCATTTTAAAACTTAAACTTTATTTTACAAGATAGGTAAGTTCCATTTATTAATTTATTTATTTAAAAATTAATGGCAGCTTAGAAAGTTGTGGAATTTCAACGAAAATGCTGACTTTCTTGGTTTATAAAACTTTTTTTGTTATTCAATTTCGATGAAGAGCCAAAAAAGTTACCGGTTATTGTTCCTCGCATTCTAACAATTATTTCATGCCTTGCTTGATTGTTAGAATGCAAAGAACAATATCCGGTAACTTTTTTGGCTTTTCGTCGAAGTTGAATAATAAAAAAAACCTTATAAACAATTAAAACCGGCATTTTCGTTGATATTTCACAACTTTCTAAGCTGCCATTAATTATTAAATAAATAAATTAATAAATGGAACTTACCTATCTTGTAAAATAAAGTTCAAGCTTTTAAATGAGATGTCGTGCTTCTCAATCCGTTCAGTAGAGCCAGATATGGTAAAATTAGTGCGCACGGAGACGGAAAATGTAAGAAATTTGCACTAAATTTGCAATAACTTTGGTTAAAGTTAATTTTTTTTTAATTTTCAAAAAATACATGTTTGTTATGAGAAAACGTAACAGCGAATAAATTGAACTAGCTATTAAAATAAACTCTTTTCAGCCATTTAAACATTTAATTTGTTGATAACAATTAAACTGACCACTTTCAGGCTTTGCGACCAAGTTTCTTTGGATTCAAGAGGTCAAATATTTAAGAATAAGTTGTTTGCAGCCGTGGCACTCTGTCTACGGAACCCTATCTGGTGCCTGGACTATATGGTGCACGTGCAAATTAAAAGTGCGTTAAAAGGTTACTGAACCACACGTTAGCCTAGGTCGGAAACACGTACCGAGTTGTTTATTTGTCTCCGTCCCATTGTTTTTTTTATGGAATATACAAGTCTCTCTTCTAATTGCAGTCAATATTTAAATACTGCATACAATTTATCCTCTCTTTATAATTTATCTAGTGAGTGTTGGTTTTTTATGACATTATTTCTGTAAGGAAATTGAAATGGTTATGAAATGAAATTTAAATTATTTGAACTTTTGGGGTTTTGTAACTTCAATATTAAATTTTATTTAAAGTGAAACAGAACTAATTTCTTTGCAGCCATAATAGTCACATTTGGTCAGATGAAAACCCGCACACTACTCGTCGGTTTAGCTTTCAGAGTAGATTCGATGTCAATGTCAATGGCGATCGTTTAATTGGGCCGCATTTTCTACCTGAACATCTGAATGGGCGGCGTTACTTTCAATTTTTAGTAGAATTGTTTGAAAACCTTCCCCTTCCGGCTTACAGCAAATGTTGTTAAAATATTAACATTATGATGATAATAAAAACTGATTTTTGGCAAGGCATGCTCAGACCTCCGCGAGGTTCTTGCTGGGCAACAATAACAATTTAATATGTTGATTGCATAAATAAAAAATAATTTATAGCATTTTAAATTATTATTGGCTGACGTTTATTTATTGTCTTTATATGTATGAGCGAAAATATATAAATATGGCAACGTTACATCTAGGGCGCGTTGTTCATATCGTAGCCGTGCACAATATTGTGAATAACCGGCTGACGTCAGCCGGTCAGTAACAGCCTGAAAAGGGGGTTAAATAATGATTTGAAAATATTTTTTTTCAGCTTAAATATGCATTTAAATTTTTTTTTAATCACGCCATCGTATTATACTCATTTTTCTCTATCTGCTCTTAAAATTAATGATATTATGACTGAATCACCCTGTATAAGAGTTTGAACTATTTTAGACACACAAGCTATTCAATGGCACCAAGAGTCCGGACGCATTTTTCAAAAATATCGAATTTATCCGCGTCTTTATTACAATCTAATATTCTATTATCCAATATGTTACAATCCAATATATTACTCAATATTTACTGATTAATTCCTAAATTGTACGTTTTGTTAATATTATATCTATTGATATATAGCTGATATTATGATTTATTTCATAATATTGCCTAATAAATTTATTTGCCTAGGAAGTACATACTTCATAATACTGATGATAAAATTTCAAGGTCTTCAAAAGATAGCATTAATCGAAGATCATTGGTATTATTCACGATTGCTGTGTCATCATGACGTCTTTATTATGTAATGAACGATTAATACTTCAAAAGACAGTTCCAAACAGAATCCTGACACGGCAGATGCGTCATTTAAACCGATAATATTTTGGAAAACAATTACTTTGTAGACTAACATCGTGATCAGCATTGAATTATACCCGCAATATCCAGTCAACAGGTAGGATCCATTCGTCATCCGAATATAGCACTCATATGCATATACTGGTTTTGAATCTATTCTCATCTCATCACTATGCCATAGGCGGGACAACTGCTGTTTAATGCCTAGGTTTTCAAATGGCCAAACTGGCAGATTGCGACCTGCTATTTAGCGGGTAGCATGAAAGCAAATAGCTACTAAATGACACAATTATTTGATAATATTGAGGAAAGCACTACTCTGCGGACTAATGTCCCTATGGCATGCTGTTGAGAAATAATAAGGTCGAAACCGATATATCTCTAGCATTTTGCCGAAGCCTGATCTTAGATGTTTAGTAGATAATGCGAGTATAATTTATTGCTGGTCGGAGGAAGAGTAGTTGCTTCCCGCATCAGTTTAAAAAATGATTTCGTACATACTTGTAAATTATCAGGTTTGGCCGTTTAGACCAGGGACCAGGCATTGAGTAGTAATCATTCTTATATGTGGAATGGTAACATCTCACCTATGACAGACAAACGCTAATTAATAAATGCGTTTAAATAAATTGAAATACGATGGATGGAATTTTAAACGTAACATCTTAAAAAGGATGTAAAACTGTAGGTCCCTAGCTCGGTGCCTAGTAGTAGTCCGTAGTAAAAGATCTGTATACTACGAAAAGGCGTACTACAAGTTTACAGTTTACAGCCGTTTCACATGAAGCGTTTGGTCAGTACGGATCGTCAAGACGGATAATCGAGTACCATTTATTTATACGAACATTTCATTGGAGCGCGTATGGTCAGTGGTCAGTCCAAGATTTTGTACGATGACTACCTACCTATACGCTAATAATAATCGTTTCATATAAAGCGTATGATCAATACGGGTCATCAGGACGGATAACTGAGTACCTAAGATTTGTTTAGCGTATACTCCTACCGAGACTCCTACGGACGACTATACACTTCACATGAAACGCCCGTTAGTTTCGAGTTTCGTTTAATAATAACACAGGCTGACAAAAAATATTCTGTTCCAGGATTGTATTCTAAAGAGGAAAAATTGTTTTATTTGTAAATTTATGATATACCTAATGTCATTATAAAAATCTTATCGTCAAACTCTTACATTAATAATGTTACTACTTTGTTAATTTTATATAAAGGATATTAATTTTTTAGAAAAATTTATATTAGTAGGTACCTAATTCCAAGAACATTGTAAATAAACCTTTCTCTTGAATAGAGTTAATTTTGTATTTTCCTGTCTTATTTTGGGCCAAAACCTGCTTTAGTACATAATTTTCGACTCGTTCGAGGAATACAGAATATTACTTTCAACGCCCTAGAAATTAAATTGACTAATCCACGTGAACTGTCTAAGGAAGTATAAACGTAATTCATTAAAATCGACAATAAATTATAACAATTTTGAGGAATTCACTATTTTCAATTCCATTTTTGGCGATTGTTAGTGCAAACGTAAAAATATTAAAAAAAAGTTGGCCAAATTTTTTTTAATTTATAACGTTAAGTAAGTATTACGGGCTCCCACAAAAAAGGTCAAAACAGAAACGTGTATTTGTATATAGTCTCGTAAATGATAATTCCACCACTTTTGATATCATTTTGAATTCTAATCGATTATTGGCGTTAATGACAATACATTAATAAAATAAATTAGATATCTGCAACAAAGGCAAAGAGAAAAATCACAGGAGGGGCTATGGCTTTCCTGTCCCCTGTGGACGCCAATGTATTTTATATATGCAAGTTTATTCTCGATTTTATTTATGCTACAAATTTATTCAGTCTAAATTAGGGTAATACTTAGGTACCTACTTACTGACTTTTTAAAATAATGTTTAATACATCAATATTCTTATTTTGTTTAATACCACCTCCCATTTTACTGTAAGAATGATTGGGATATCTCGAGGGATATCTATTAGAGGGTACCTACTTACTAAAATGTTACGTCGTTACAGTTCTAATGCTCATACAAGTGCAATTATTTTTAAATTCAGCCCGTCTTACATAATATTTTACTAAAATTAGTTTTGAAATTTAATTAATACAACTTAATTTGAAAGGTTTTATATATATTAATTGAATTAGTTTACTTTTCATGCCAAATATTTGAATTTGAAAACACTTTTAGATCACTCCTTTTTTCCACAAAAATAATATCATTACACTTACCAGTAGAATAGTTTAGAAAATATATTGGCGGAAGCTTCAGCAGATGGATTTTCATATTTTTTGCTTGAATCCATTTTAGTCAAAAGTCTTCATAAAGCAGTCAATACTTAAATATTCTTTGGATTTTATCTTGATGCACTCAAGATACGGAATGTTTTATTTCCTCACTAGTGTACAAAATCACAGATCATTAATATAAAACGTGTTACTTTTTTAAATATAAAACTAAGGTTTTTATTAGTTTCAGCCGCACTTATATCACAGACATCACACATCTATTATGAAATGAAATAAAACAATTTGTTTCATTGTATCCCTCTACAAGTTAGGTTAGGCACACTGACGACAGAACTGCGGATTGAGAGTGTTCTATGTGCGGATTGCAGATTGTGATTGTAGGTTTACGGTCCAATTCGATAAGTGACGTAGAGCCATTCGAGGAGACGCGTGTAGCTCGGTTAAATGGTGAAATACCACGATGTTTATTTAATGGAAGATTAATGTTTACATGACTTGTGCAATAATTATCGTGCTAATTCAATCAATAAAATATAACATTTCTATTACTTACAGTCTCGAATTAAAATGAACTAGTTGACAATATTAAGAATAAAAATAAACATCAGACGATAAACAGAAGATAATTTCTCATTTTCTGTTATTGGGGAACCTCGGGTAAACATGAAGTAATTCATAATTATTAGGCCTTATAGGTACTTTAAGTCTCGATTAAGCCTTGGCGTTAAATAATAATAATAATAATAATAATAATAATAATAATAATAATAATAATAATAA
>NW_019417424.1:0-2175 GCF_000390285.2 Anoplophora glabripennis | reverse complement strand
AAAATAACGGTAGAAGTACTTGTAGTGCCAAGTCACATGCAACATATCCCTATACTCGTGGGACAGCCATATATTAATCATCCTAACGTAGTGATGGTAGTTAACGGCGATCTAGTGAAATTGTATAACAAATCAGACGCTGATTTATTCAATTTAGATATTTGTAACAAAGATAGGAAAATTCCTATCTGGGCTAAAGAGGCTACAGTGATACCGCCGAAATTTGTGGGCTATGTGAATGTCACAACCCATGACGAATACAATGGGACCGCTTATGTAGAAGCTACAACGCGTAGTTTCGAGAAAAGCCGTTATCATATTGGACGATGTGTCCTTCAACCACGAAATGGAGTGCTACTGATTGCAAATACTGCAGACTTTGCACTTAATTTGAAAGCTGGTCAAGTTCTAGTTCGAGCTGATGAATGTGTTGCCGAAAAACAAGTAGATGACGATAATGAGGTAAGCGTTTGTAATGTTAAAATGCAATCCAATTATAAACAATTTCAGGAAAATGAATTGAACGTAGATGTACAGGTGCCACGCGAAATTAAATTGAAATTATTGCAACTTGTCAATAAATATAGAAAGACTTTCTCTGAAAATCTTGCGGAATTGGGGACCACCCATTTAACCAAAATGAAAATTCACTTAAACGATGATCGACCCGTTACGTATAGACCTTATAGGCTACCACATAGTCAAAGAGAAAAAGTTAAAACGATGATACAAAGTTTAAAAAATAACGGTATTATACGCGATTCAATGTCACCGTACGCCAGTCCAATTCTTATAGTTCGTAAAAAAACGGGAGATGATAGGTTATGTATAGATTATCGAGCATTAAATGCTAAGACTCTGAAAGATAAATATCCAATGCCAATAATTGAAGATCAGTTAGATAAGCTTAGTGGAAGCAAGG
Organism: Anoplophora glabripennis; assembly: GCF_000390285.2. Classification (NCBI taxonomy): domain Eukaryota; kingdom Metazoa; phylum Arthropoda; class Insecta; order Coleoptera; family Cerambycidae; genus Anoplophora; species Anoplophora glabripennis. The sequence continues at coordinate 1,253 of NW_019417424.1, read as the reverse complement.
TATTTACCAGTTTAGACATGGCCTCGGGTTATTATCAAATTCCGGTAGCTGAAGAATCAGTCCATATAACAGCTTTCGTTACACCGGATGGACAATATGAGTTCTTAAAAATGCCCTTCGGGTTGGTAAATGCTCCTGCCCTTTTTCAGAGACTAGTTAATAATGTCTTGGGGTCCTTGCTTGGAACGGTGGCACTCGCATACTTAGACGACATACTGATTCCTACATCAGATTACGAAAATGGATTAAAATCATTAGAACAAGTATTAATAGCTTTGCAAAATGCGGGTCTAACCCTTCGTTTAAAGAAATGCTATTTTTTCAAATCATCAATAGATTATTTGGGGCACGAAATTTCCGGGGAGGGTATTAAACCTGGTAAAACAAAGATCTTAGCGGTACAAAATTTTCCATGTCCTAAAAATATATGCGAGGTGCGCCAGTTTCTTGGTCTTATGTAAGCACCCAGACATGCAACGCAGGCGAGGGAACGTCGCCGTAGGGCCAACGAAAACAAATAAACACTCAAAGCCCTTGATAAATTGTGTTGATAGATATGTATAGAGATATATAGGCTTAGGGAAGTTTTTAAGACATCAGATTTAAACTAGCCAGCGAAGTGTACTCGTCAACTAAAATAAAGTCGTTGTAATAATATTGAATATTGCAGTTTTTCTTACACTTACTAGTTATTTCCGCAAATTTATTAAAAACTTCGCCATCATTGCGCGACCACTTACTTTGTTAACACGAAAAGAAACACTATTTACGTGGACAGAGGAACAAACGCGAGCATTTAATGAATTAAAACAAAAATTAACACAACGACCTATCTTAGCATTATATAACCGATATGCTGAAACAGAATTACACACAGATGCTTGTAAGTTTGGGTTAGGCGGAATATTGTTGCAGCGGCAAAGTAATAAGTGCTTTCAGCCGGTGTCATATTTCAGTTGACAAACCTCTAAAGAGGAACAGATTTATCACTCATATGAATTGGAAACATTAGCCATCGTAAATTCTTTACAACGGTTCCGGGTATATTTATTAGGGATCCCGTTTAAGATCGTCACCGACTGCAATGCCCTTCGGGCAACTTTTGTTAAACGTGATTTACTGCCTAGAGTAGGGCGTTGGTGGTTGTTGTTACAAGAATATCAATTTATTGTAGAGTATCGCGCTGGAAGTAAAATGACACATGTCGATGCGTTGAGTCGTAATCCTATAGCATATATAAATGATTTCACAGA
>NW_019417423.1:179988-182960 GCF_000390285.2 Anoplophora glabripennis | reverse complement strand
TGGATAGATGACTGGTGTAAGGGGCAGGCACTGTCAGTAAACCCTGACAAAACGGTCGTAGTACCCTTCACCAGGAGAAGGAATTTGATTGGACTCTCTGAACCTATAATAGGAGAGAGGAGCATTAGGCTTTCCAGGGAAGTAAAATATCTAGGAGTGATACTGGATAAAAAGCTTACCTGGAATGCGCACTTGGAAAAAGTGGTGAGTAAAGCTACGGTCTATCTTCTGCGGAGTCCGTACGCGCAATACGTACTGCGCAGTGCGCGTACGGATTTCGCATTAAAGGTGGTCTATTTGCAATACGCATTCCGCATATTCTGTTCTTTTATTTTTGACAGGGTTTTAGTGTGTAGTACTGAATAACATGTGTTAAGAATTTGTGTACTAAGCTATGGCAAAAAGAAATAATGCAATGTTAGCTTTGCTTCTAGAAGAAGAGGAAGATGATGATTTATTATTGTTATCCATGCTAGATGAAAGAAGTGACTACCAAAGTTTATTTAAGAAAAAAAATCAAGGCTCTTTTAAAATTCTTATAGAAAAACATTTAAAAACAATGTCGTTATATAGTGCAGGATATCGTGCCGCAATATCAATTAAAATTTTATTCAGCTCCTTTGAAAATTTACAATAATTTTTTGTTTTTTCATTTGTCATAGTTGCTTCTTTAGAGTATTTTAATATAAGCTACGTGCACTACATACAATGTTTGCTTAGCAACTGCTACGGAAAAGTCGACGAAGTTGCCTCGAGAGCAACTGCGACTGACATACGCAACGGAAGATTTTCTAACGCATGCGGAGTGCGCTGTACATGTACCAACTGCATTTAGTAATACACAAAGTAATACATGCGGAATCTGCAGTGCGTACTCCGCGTGCAGATTCCGGAGTAGATAGACCGTAGCTTAAGGCGAAGCAGACATTTTGTGTATGCCGTCGCCTTATTGGGAGCACCTGGGGACTGAAACCAAAGATGTCATACTGGTTGTATACTGGGTGTCGATAGTAAGATCTAGGATTCTTTACGGCGCTGTGGTATGGTGGCAAAAAACACAACAGACCACAGCGAGGGAAAAACTGAATAGAATTCAGTGATTGGCCTGTTTAGGTATAACGGGGGCGATGGCATCGACCCCGACAGCTGCACTAGAAGTCATGCTAAATCTACCACCGCTGCATATAGTGGTGGAAAGAGAAGCGCGGCTAGCAGCTTATCGACTCAGGAATAACAACGACTGGAGGGGTAGTTCCTATTCCAAGATCATAGACACATCTATGTTGGAACCAACTTTCGGGATCGGTATCTTACAAGATGGTTCCAAGGTTTCACTTCCACAAGCCATTTGAGACTCGAAAAGAGGATCAAAGCAAATGGGAGGAAAGGCTTAATACCCTGGAAAGGTGGAGCCTAGTATGTTTTACAGATGGCTCCAAACTGACCAGAGGGACTGGTGCAGGAATATATGGACTCAGACCCAGATGGAGTGCAAGTATAGTCTGGAAGAGTTCCCTACCGTATTCCAAGCAGAAATTTTCGCGATAATGGCGTGTCTGGCATGTACGAAGAGGTTATAAACGTAAACTCATATATGCAGGGTGGCTTTTTTCAGCGTCAAAGTCCAATAGCTCTGTTATGGTAGCATCGGGAAAAAAATATTTTAGACAAAAGTTGCTCCCAGTCAAGTTCTCCACATTTTAAAATTAGTTTGAATTATACGGGATGTCCCAGTTCCCCTGAGCGCCAATCAACTTTGTTTTTTTAAATACAACACCCTATATATTTTTACATTTTTGAATTACTCGATGAATTTTAATGTCACTGTGATTAATAATTATGGTGTCTAGTATGCACCGTTTCTATGTTAATTGATAATTTCTTAAAAAAATGACGTTTGCAGCGACTAGGAAAACATTATTTATCTCGAAAACTAAAATTCGTAGATAAACGAAATCTTTACCATTGTTCTAAGCATGACCAGAGCTATCAAACTAATTAGCCTCCATTAATATCCGCCCAAGGATGTGCCAAACACGAGCGCCTAAATTTCTGAATTTTCAAACACAGATAACTTGTTTTTTTTCAAATGGAACCATGTACTAGACTTTGTTCAGGTAGATTCAAAATTTAATTTCCTTTCGATTTTGTTAAGATATGTTAGGGTCTATTTCAAACGGTTTTGAAGATAATCAAATTTTTTCTCAATTTTTATAATTGTGGCTGGTATTTTCATATTACCCACTCAACCAATAGATAAATTATAATTAACAAAATTACAAGACAGGTAAAATCAATCTTTTAATTCATAAAAAATTATAAAATTTAACTTAAATGAAAATGGAATGTTAATTTTAGGTAGGCCTAGGTGAACAGACTAACTGATTTCCCCGTCAAACTCCATTAGCTTGTTTATCTTTGAAATCTCGGCTTCCGGACCACGCACATAAATCTTTTCGTACTTAGCTGCAACCGACGTTACACATAACTGTATTACGAGTTGACACTAACTCCACGGTATGCCTGTGACACCTTTTGTTCAAAAGTCATACTTATATAGACTTTATATTATACTACCGTAGCATAGCGAGGTCCTTATCCTAGCTATATATCACAATTTAATAATTTTAAGCGATGCTAGCGCCAAAATAACCCTGGTGGCAGAAATCGCCGTCTTAACTAATTTCACGGTAAAAAATTACCTGGAGTCGGGATCGGCGTACATCGCCGTACCGAGAGTTGATGGTGGGGTCGACGACGGCCCAAGCTCCCCCTCGGAGCTCCCCGTTCGGCGGGATGTAGATGATGATGGGCTGCTTGTACTGCCTCAGCCCGTCCACGATGTAAGCCCCGAACTTCATTATCTGCTCGTACATCTCCTTCATGCCGCCGCTGAAGCCACGCCAGTTCGCGAACACCATCAGCGGCAGGTCCTCCCGCGAGAAATCCTGGATGGCCTGGGCGGTCTTGTA